>NW_028288632.1:0-155416 GCF_059628265.1 Tinamus guttatus
AAGAAAGAAAGAAAGAAAGAAAGAAAGAAAGAGAAAGAAAGAAAGAAAGAAAGAAAGAAAGAAAGAAAAGAAAGAAAGAAAGAAAGAAAGAAAGAAAGAAAGAAAGAAAGAAGAAAGAAAGAAAGAAAGAAAGAAAGAAAGAAAGAAAGAAAGAAAGAAAGAAAGAGAAAGAAAGGAAAGAAAGAAAGAAAAGGAGAAAGTTGGCGGCATTAACTCTTCATCTTTAAGTACGATACCAGGTTTCGAAATTGCAACAGCAATTTGCAACAGCAGCAACAGCAGCGACCTCACAAAAAGGGGAAAATACCTGTGGAAAAAAAATCATTCCAGAATCAAATCGTCTTTATTTCGGAGAAAAAAAATAAAATAAAACGGCAACCTACTTCTAATGCGCCTGACGGCAGATAAATTTTATCTCGTTTCCCCAAATACAGGGGCTAGTACTTCTCGCTTACCCTCTGGCGCAGCTTTTTAAAAGTCTGTGACCACACGAAAAACACAAATGCATGTGAATTAATACATAAATACAAATATATTTATTCACAAAAACACTCTAAATTTTGACTTCTGTGTTTTGGGCTTGGTGTGGGGCCCGAGCTACTCGAGAAGGAGACTGGCGTTTCTTTGTTTCATTACTCTAATAAGAAACTGATTGGGGGAGTGGAACAGGTAAAGGAACGGACACATATTTGAGTGCTCAAATCATTTGGTTTGATTTGATTAATGCTGCATCTCCCAGAATGCCCGGTCCTAGAGACAGATAGATGGACAGATGGATATAGCTCGGTAGAGAGACAGGCGGATTTCGCAACTTAGAAAAGACGTTTGAGTTCAGTCTGGAACGAGGAGATACAGTTCAGAAAGTAGAGTTTACCGAGATTTATTTATTTGGATCGGAAGCCCGTATTGCTTTTGGAGGCACTGACTTTACAAAATAAACCCGCACCGACACTTTCAAGGTCAGAGCACGAAGGAGGATGGAGAGCAAGCTGTTCCTGAAAAGTCAAAGATACAGTCAATCATCCTCCAGAAAAGATGACCCGCGAGCTCAGACATGGCGCAAAGAGGGGCCGCAGCCAGGGATTACATCGCTAATACTCACCTCTTGTGCCTTGCCCGCGGGTCGCGCGGAGACCAGAGACAAAACTTGAAGGATACCTTCGAACAGAGCGACCAGGCACGGACGCAGTAGAGCATGGCACTCGCACAGAGGACGCTCCCACCCGACACTCTGTGCGTTCTCACGCGCGGAGTGACTGGTGGGCGAGTCCCGAGGCGCACGCTCCGAGCTAGTCTCCGTTTTGGAGGCGCTGCAAGAGCGGCGCTAGGAGTTTTCGCCCTACCGGCGAGGGGCGTTTGCAGCCCCCTCTCCTGCTCTGCGGCGAGACTAGGGGCTTGCGCAGCCCCCCAAGTGCCTGTCCATGCCAGGAAGCTTCGGCTGTCCACGGCTCGCGCCGCTCCGTGAGGGCCGGCGGATAAACGCCTGGGGCCGCGGTGCCTGCCCCGGGAGCCACCGCTGCGGGAGCTGCTGCTTCGCGGCGGGCTCTGCCTGCCCCTGCCTGCGCCTTCGCGGGGGAACCCCGCGCTGGGCACCACATCTCGCACAAGCAGCGCCGGAGAGAGGAGTCCTCTCACGGTTACGCACGCATCCTCTTTTGGAAGCAGCTGTACACCTACCTTTCTATAATTTATTATTTGTATATTTTTTAACACGGGATCTTAACTCCAATTCCTGATCATTTTCTATGGCATCGATCTCTCCATACTTAGCCCAATTTCCACAATAGCACTCACGATTTCCTTTTTTTTTTTCTTTTTTTAAATTATTATTGTTTTCCTTTAGGATAGCCTCGCTTCTTCAGAATCCTCTTCAAACTGTGTTTGCCATTAGAGAATTGGTTTAATCTCTCTGCCCAGATAGATCCACTAAACGGACAGATGCCACTGCGATGTAGTAGAATGTGGAAAGGGTCACATATGTATAAGTCTGCCTTTCCCAACTCAAAGCTGCCCATCTCGCAAGAATTAGAAGGAGAAAACCAAACCATATGTATACAACGCCACATACCGTATTGTGCTATAAGATAAAGAACTTTGTAAAGTTGATTCTATGGAAGTCATTAAAAAGTAAAGCGCAGGCAGATCATTCCCGTATTTGAGAGGCAAATTCTTCTTGAAAAGACTTATTGCGGGCACTGCAACACTTGGGGAAAGTTTGGGGGTTTGATTTAGGCATCTCAGCCGCCGGAAATAAAATAGGCAGGAGAGAGACTCATCGGGGTTGAGCCCTGGGACGTCGGGAGGGCCCGGGAGCAGCACGAGGACAGGCAGGGCAGAGGCACCGGCAGCTCGGGCAGAGCTTTGCAGAGAGAAGAAGAAAATAAATCAGCGGAATTAACGGAAACAACTAGCGCTGGTCCGTGAGTGGAACCGTGTTAAGAGCTTACAGTTTCGTTTCTCGACACATAACCATTCTCTACGGGTTTTCTCTTTCCTTTTCTCCTCTAATTTGCTATTCCTTAGTTTCTGCAATTTTCCCTACTGAGGTTCTCGGAAAACAAGAGCACTTCACTCGCCCGCGTGGTTTCCTTACCCTCTTCCCCCCGACTGCCCGCGCCTGTGTCCCATCTCTGCTATCTCCGGATGTTTTTGAGTGAACCTGAAGTTTAACCTCTTGTTCATCCAAAAGAGCTCAAACTGCGGGTAATGTTACATGATGGGGCGCTCGGCAGTTCACACATTTATTCTCTGCCTCGCTAAAGCCCACGCGCTGCAGCCGGCACAGGAGGAAACGGCCTCGCTTTAAGCGCCCCGGAGGCCCTTGGCGTGGGGATAGAGACAGGACTACCCTGCCCAGCCGTGACTCTGCGGCGAGGGGGAAGGCTGCAGTGGCCGCCCCGAGGGGTGCAGGGACCCGACAGCGATGAGCGCACGCGAGGCAGCACCGACTTGAGCAGCCCACGCCAGGCTGAAGCAGCGGGGACACACGGTCAGGACCAGAGGTGCTTTCCCCAGAGGGAATAAAGCCAAGAGAAGGAGGTCAAATATCGGGACTCTTACAGTAGTATCAGACGTGCTTTTTTAATTTGACGATACATTCGCTGTGTCGCCGCTATAATTAGCGGAATCAGGTATATTTCGCCCCCTTGATCCCATTGCCCTCTCTTGGAAAAAAAAGAATTATGAAGGGTTTTGGCACTCTTCCCACATTAAGGAGGTGACGACTGCGGCTCCTCTCGTGTGTAGGGAGGCATGGGGGGCTCTGCTAACCCGCCGGCGAGCAGCTCGGATCGCGCCTGCACCATCATCTCCCGCAGGCTTTCAAATCCCCGGCACTGACCCCCCACAGCCTCTACCCCCGAGGTGAAGAGCCGAGGGAGCCAGGGGGAACCGGGCAGTGAGGGGGCTGATCCCGGGGGCACCCTTGTTTCTCCTGCAGAGCTTCACTCTTCCGAGGGACTGGCAGAGAGAAGGATGGATTCTCGGCAACCTTTGTTATGAAATCTAGGGCGGGGGGGAAAAAATGGCCCTTCAGGATCTGAGATTTCCCTGCTCCTTAAAGCAAGCAAGGATATCCTTGAGGACAGAAAAGCAGAATGTTCTCGGAAAGGCTCTTCAATATACTTCTTGTTTGCTTCGGCATTTGGGAGGGCTCCGAAGCATTCAGGGACGCGGGGAGCCCGGAGAGGCCGCGGAGGAGTCGGGCAAGTCTTTGCAGGAGCTGCCCAGGCGTAGGGCACGGAGTCGAGCTGCAGCATCCCTGCAAATATCCCTGAAAGTAGCCAGTTCGTGCCCCCCTTCCCCGTGTCCTGCCCTGCTGTCAGCCTTTTTTTTTTTTTTTTCCTTTCTCCTTTCCTTTTCCTTCACTTTCCTTCGTTTTCCTTCCCTTTTTTCCCTCTGTCCCCTCCTCTTTTCTTCTCCCTTCCCCTGCATTTCCTTTTTTTTATATATATATAAATTATCATTGTTATTTTACTGCGCGGCAGCGCTGCCTCTCCCCGCCGCGCTGCAGCTCACACGCGCCCAGGGCCCCTGCGAGGCTCGTCCCCGTGCGCGGCCGCTTCCCGGCCCCGGAGGCCGCGGCTGCCCCCTGGCGCCCGCCGCCGCGCACGGCCCGTCCCGGGAGCGGGGTCGCGGCGCTGCCTTTCGGAACTCCTTCCCTCCCGCCGCGGCTGCAGCTTTTACTTACGATCCTTTCCAAAGCAAAACTTTTTATTTCCCTCGTCTTTTTTTTTTTTTTTTTTTTTTTTAAATTTCTTTTAGGGAGGGTTGGGAGAAAAAGATTGGCAAGAATAGGTGTCAGGGCATATAACCACGGTCCACCAGCAGAGCAAGGGACAAAAGAGCAGGGGGTCCAGCTCCTTCAGAAACCTCCCAGCTGTTTACTATTCAGGAAATTAAGCAATTATTTTTTCTCCCTCCCTGTAAGTGGCATTATACTTCACTTTTGATATTAGATCCTTGGTGGAGGCCCGTATGTTCAGGCTGCAGGGGAGAGACAGAGATTACAGAGCTGCAGTAGAGATCACAGCGTACATTTTTTTTTGGGGAAACTTTCAGGTACTTTACAGCAGAACAAAAAATATCAAGTTAGAAAGTAAGAGCCTGCAGGTTTCTGTGAAGCAGATGATTTTGGCACTTTCATTGGATCCATTATTTATTACACTGGATTGAACTGTCTGCCCTCTGGCCCATTTCACCATGTTTATTCATGCCATAAGCACCACTAATAGAGCATTTCAGAGAGAAATGCTGTAACTCATTGCCAAGTGAGAGCATTCTCAATTGGAGGGTTCAAAATGCTTAGCAAATATTAGTTTAGCCTCTCAGTACCTCTGTAATGAAGTCTCATAAACCTCATTTTATAGCAAAAGAAACTGAGAGTTAAGTAACTTGCTCAGAGACACCAATGGCCAGTTTTTTTGATTTTCTTTGCTTAAGCAAAAGAGCAAAATTCTTCCCTTAATGAGCAGAAAACCACAGACAAAAAAGAGAAATATCACATTAAAAGCAACAGGCAAAATGTTTTTTCATAGACACATGTAGTTATTTTTCATAAAGCTAGTAAACTAGCAGAACACTCCACAAGGCTGATAGGAAATCTTCTCTATTAATTACAATCTTTGGCTGCAGATCTTCAGCAGCAAATACACATTTCATTAAAGAAACCTCAAACTACCCCCCCAAACCAGCATCCACTAAATCCCATTCCAGCTCACCCAGAGATTCTCCCTTGACAACCCAGTCATCATCTACTAAAACACTCTCATAAGCCACAAATACAACATTCACACTTCAGCTAATCCTTCTCCTCAAAGGCAACCAGAGAGCAGAGTGAAGTATTTTGAAGCAGAGTTTGCTGGCTTAAAAAAAAAAAATCTATTCCAAGATGGCTGGCCAGCCAGTTTATGATTTTCATTAAATTGGATTGAAATACGAATGGATTGAAATATGAATGATGCTCCACACCTCAATTTTACTGTTATTCTACACAGGTATATTTTAACTTTAAAGTCTATTTTAACAACACTGAATTTGTTGTTAAGGAACTGCTTAATGAATTTGTTAAGCCCCTTAGAAATAAAAACCCTGCTAAAGCACAACTAATCTTCAGCAGAGCTATGATAACCTGCTACCACATATAAGTCAGCAACACAGTCTGAATCCAAGACTTTTAGAAGCTCAGCACATCCCCAATAGCACATCCCAAGTAACACTAGATATTAAACACCAAAGCAATACTCTTCCCAACAGGTCACATGAAGACTACACAACTTGCCTTTATGCAGCCCCAAAAGCAAATTTGGCTTGTTCACACCTTACTTCTACGGGGTCCAGGTTGCTGAGCATAAACCATGAGTGCTGCTGCTTGGATCAATTGTTCCAATGGCAGCAGTAATCCTCTTCCAATTGATGCCAATATTTCCAATCAAAGCCTGTTAGTTTCAACAGCACCTCCTCATTGTCTCATGTTGAAGGATGAAATGGAAGATACTCTGACAGTGAAGACAATCTTAGGAAATTGGACAAATTGGAGAACTGCAGACAGTTACAACAGAGCGTGGGACAAATGACACTGTCCAAGCAGGATCTTGTGTCTCTGCTTTGTACCACATACAGTTCCCACCTGAAGTGTAAGTGCTGTTGCAGAATGTCAGGAAGGGACTGGCACCAACCTTACTCTGCCACAGATTGTTGTTTCCCATCTCTAGGGATTGATCCCGTAATCTTTTACTTTAGACTCATACTGTCTTTATACTGAGGGTTATCATGGAAGCTGATGACCTGCTTTACCATTACATGCAACCTTGTGACTTTTCAAGTTAGCCATTTTAATGAGGTTGTGACTACACTAGCATAGCCAGGCTTTTTTTTCAAGCATGCTGTTACCACGAACATATAACAACTTTTAAGGGTTTTGGTGTCCTGACATTTCACCTTGCAGATGTACCAGGCATAGCACATCTGGAACTGTTCAAGCCTTTTGGTGTGGCATAGATTTGCTGTTCCTGTCTCACAGATATGTTAGAGTGCTGGCAGCAAGACAACACAATAAGCCCAGTGCTTAAAAAAAGTAATAGATTCATGACCACAGGCAGAATGAGACCATTCATGCAGCATATAATCTTATCTTCAGTCATGGTATTCAGTAGCAAAATCTCTTCCCAGGTATTAGACTAGATACCAGAACTGGGCGTGTATGCTCCTCTCTAAGCACATTTTGGCATTTGGTTTCACAATTCTAGAAAAACAAGGGTAGGGCCTAAAAAGTAAAATGATCAGTGAACCTGCCATTTGCATAATAATACAGATGTTTTCATCGAATGATTTTACTCTGGCACACAACAAAATAAATTTCTGACAAATCTTAAAAAATATGACCACTAGCACAACCAATGAAACAGACAGGAAAGAAGGTGTGAATTGGCACAAAATCCTGATGTCTGGGTCCTTCCAAGACCTTGGACTACTTAGAAAAGTGACATTCTTCTTGACAGCTAATACTGCAAGACTTACCCAGAAAGAAGGTTCCTTCTAAATTGTTTAAAGACTAAATTGTTTAAAGGAAATCAGATGGTTCAGGATAATAAATAGAGGGGTTCTGTTTTCTTGGCAAGAGCTGTTAACTTCTTTCCTGAACAGAAAACCTTTCCCATTAGACTCTCTATGTTAGTATAGAGTTTCATGATGTTATGTAGCTCTCAGTGCATGAGATACGGAGTTCCTACAAAAGGTGATGCTGGCTCTCACCAGCAGAATTTACTGCACTTTTGTCAGGACTATCAGTGCCCTGACAAAACCTAAGAAAATACTTGGATTACCTGGATTACTTATCCAGATCATTTAGATGCAGGCCAATCCACAAGGACTACATTTCACTGTCCTTCTTCCTTGATATTTCAGGCCACTCTTACGAACTCCCGAACCTTGAATGAAGGCACATATAATCACACTAAGGTGTTTTGTTTGAACTGTTTATAGATAAATGCACACTGAAACAGATGATGCATAAGGCCTTCTGGTGAACCTGGGACAACTCAGATTATGGTGTTTGAAAAGTAACTACATTTCAGCCACAAATTTAGGAGTTACACACAAATTCTAGCATGCGGTAAAATATACAAACATCACAGTTATCCAAGGCAGGGAGGCTGGAGCAGTGTCAGAGTTAATTTGAGGTCAATCATCACCCAGAGTCTCTGCTGAAGAAGACATTTTTTTTAGTGAATCTGAATTTCCCCATAAAATCTGTGCTCTAAATAGCAATCAAAACTGTTTTTCTCCATCAACCCTCAAGACTCACAATCAGTATCTTCTGATATGCAATAAGGCTTCCCTGGAAACACTGTCTGAAGAGATAAATATCTCAAGTGTATGAAAATCACAGTTAGATCTTAATAAAGAGTCAACCACTGCGCAGTTGCTATTCAGCTCCCTCTGTTCCTCTAAAGGTAAGTAAATCTCCTAATTTATCGAGGGATGTTGGGTACATCTCTGTTTTGATACTGCAGACCCCAGTTAGTATCATATGTACTTTTTGTGTAGCAAATACACAAGGAAGTGAAAGATTTAGATGCTAAGACTTAGACGCTAAGATGCTAAGTTATTGCACACACTTGAAGACCAAGATCACTAAAGAAAGGCTAATTGAAACAAAAAGCAGCACAGACAGCAAAGGATAAGGACATCTCTATGCTTCAACTCTTCCACCTTCAACTACAAAACATAAGATTGAAACTCTGCAGATCTTGGTGAACATTTTCCACTGTACAACAGGTTGTGTCTACAGAAGTGGTACAGCTGAGATTAGGATTGTGCTTTAGCAAATGCTCTCACCACGGCCCCTATTTACTGTACTTCAGCAGGCATCACAGAGCAGACTCAGGGCACGTGTTTAGGATGAAACCAAACTAGAAAATGCATTTCAGGAGTGCACAGACTGCATTCCAATTTTAAATAGGTAGTCAATCCATGGGAACAGATTAATGGAATAGTGTTAATGTGAGATGAACCCCTCTGCAACATTTAACATGTAGATATCATGTCTTCTACACAATTGTTTTGCTGAGAAGACCTGCTCCAATTCATCTGTGCTACTTTGCACAGATGTCTATTACTAAAGTAGACAGGGCCACAGGACAGTCTGAAACAGGTGCTTACAAAGGTATTCTGAAAAAAAAAAAACAGGGAGGCAGAAGAGGAGGGAAGAGATCAGTTGCTTGGTATCAAATAATTTTTACTGACAGTAGTAAGCATATGTTGCCTGAAGCTTAACTTCCTTCTACTAATCTATTTCCAGGTGCTAGCTACAGCTCAGGGAACACAAAGAGGTGGCCTGGCTAGGTACAGCTATACTCAGGACCTGAATACCAAAATGATTAACTTCCCGGGAAAGTCATGCTCTATGAAAACTTATATAGGTAGCACATACCTGCAAACATCTAAATTACAGATGTCTCAGGGGACCTGTTTCAAGTTAACAAAAAACAGACTAAAGGGTTTATTTTAGAGAAGTTATTTTTGTTGTTGTTGTTGTTTTCCCCTGTCAATCAAACACATCTTACTTGCTTGACATATTTCCTTGGAGTAAGGAAATATGCCTGTCTTTTCCAGGAAAATTAGAAAACTTTATTGAAATGTTGCTAAATATGCAATATGCAACTCCTACCCACAGAATAGGATCTTCAGGCGATTTTCTTCCTGCTCCACCTATATGATTTTCAGAAAAGTCTAACCATCTTGGGGAAGAGCATCCTGTTCAAAACACTTTGGGTAATGTTGAAGAATTACTTGCTGATGCCTTCTCCCTCTGACTTCCCACCTTTTACTGTATTGAAGACATACAAATACCTCTCGAAGCAGGTGTGTTCAATGCCAACTTCAGATGTCACATGCCCTGAGTATCAGAAATGCAAGAAGACCTGGAAACAATATGCCTTTTCAATACATGTTCCTGTCTTTTCAAGTGAAAAGTGGGAGGAGACAGAAACAAGATAAATTAACGTTGAAGATTTTCAGCATCTCCATGAGCACTGTGCTATCTTCTTCTAAAGAACCTCTTGTGTGATCTTACACCAATCCATGCTACAAAGTGCCATAACAAACACTCAGGCCAACTGCTTGGTGAACAGTAGTAACTGAACAAAGCTGTGCTGAAGAGGGCTGCAACTGAACAGGATTTTTTTCTCCCCCGTAGTTGGTGCTGGTGAGGCCATACCTCAAATACTGTGTTAAGTTTTGGGCCTCTCACTACAACAAAGACATGGAGGTGCATGGAGCGTGTCCAAAGAAGGGCAACGAAGCCGGTGAAGGGGCTGGAGCACAGACCTTACGAGGAGTGTCTGAAGGAGCTGGGGTTATTTAGTCTGGAGAAGAGGATGCCCAGGGGAGACCTTATAGCTCTCTACAACTACCTGAAAGGAGGTTGCAGTGAGGTGGAGGTCGATCTCTTCTCCAAAGTTACTACCAATAGGACAAGAGGAAATGGCCTCAAGTTGCACTGGGGTCGTACAGGTTGGATATTAGGAAAAATTTCTACACGGAAAGAGTGGCGAGGCATTGGAGCAGGCTGCCCAGGGAAATGGTGGAGTCACCATCTGTGGCAGTGTTTAAGAAACATGTAGATGCACTTAGGGATATGGTTTAGTAGCCATGGTGTTGAAGGGTTTACGGTTGGACTCAATGATCTTGAAGGTGTTTTCCAACCATAATGATTCTGTGATACTATGCCTTGCTTTCCCTAATTTTATCTATGACTTCTAATTTAAAGAAAGAGAAACAGTTCCACAGCTTTTGTGTAGAAGACAAATACTAAAAACATATAGAGGTAACTTCAGCTGAAGCACCCTGCTCTTTATTCTGCTAAGTCTTACTTATCAAACATACCTGAATTTGTGGCAGGTGGGCTAATTAAGTATGTACCATGTATAGACAACATATCTTCATAAACATTTATTTGACTTTTAAACATCATTGCACATATTCTATGTGCATACTACAAAAAATAACAAAACTCTCTCCATGCCATTTATTTTAACTTATTTCTATCATGTTCTTCTTTTCATCTTTTTTTCCTCAAATCAGATTTAAGATTTAGATTTGTGGAAATAAATTCCCTAGCTTCTCTGGGCACCAGATTAAAGGTATGATACAAACAGAAAGCAGTTAAGGGAATGCAGTATGCCTTTATCTTGACATTATCTGTCAAGATTGATGATTGTATTTTATGTGTCTTAATATTTTTTTTCTCCTCATTCCTGTGCAAACTAATGATTTTTTTCTATCTGTTCTTAAAAATTGACAAAAGGAAGGTTTACAACCAGATTTTCACAAAAAACAAAGGTTTATGTACAACAATACTTCTGCCCTTTCCTGGTCTGCTATTCTGAGATTTGGGAATATTCACAAATACACTTATTCTTTCCAGGGGGTATTACCTTAGACTTGTCTATACTGAGTTTGATTTCTCAGCATTCTCTCCAACCATTCTGCTCCTCTCATCTTGAATAACTTTGTCATATCATATGGTTTTTGCCTTATGGTTCTCTTTCTTCAGATTCCTAACAAACACAGATGTCAGGGTAGAATCCTAAACATCCAGCCTAGAACTACGTCTTTTCCAAAAAAATAAAGGAAAAAAGAAAAAAAAGGATAAAAAAAACGTATTATTTATCTGTGACAATTAACTAATTAAAAACTACATAGCTTTTAAAATATGTGCATTACATGGAGAAAAAACAGTTTTACTTGACTCAGTCATGTAAGGTTGCCATAATCTATGACAGATGCCATAGGCTTATTTAATAGGCACTCATTTCCCTCTGTCAAGTAGCTGCCATGGTTGTAAGCCTCCACATTATTAAATGAACTCACTTTACATTTCATTATAGTAGTTTCAAATGCAGAGCACCAGTGCCATTGCACAGGACATTTTTGCTAGCACAGGACAAGTAAGGCTTTAGTCCACTTTATGCACCTGCTCTTCAGGAGAGCGTTTCTCCTTCTGACAGTTCCCCTTTGTTGGATACTCCCCAACAAATGACATAGTCTATAAATCCCAATCTCTGGGTCTTGTGAGGCCTAAAATCAGCAGAGATTAGCTCATTATGGATCTTTCTTGATACATTTAATCCCATTTTGATAAAATATTTTGATCATGGTTTTAGTTCTGTTTTCAGCACACTCTTTTAAATAAGTTTGTAAATTTTACAGAAAGTTCTGTGATTTCTCAGACTAAAATCTCCGGCAGTCAAGATAACATCTTTTCCCAATGCTCTTTTTTTAAAGGAACCCTAGACCTGATAGGGAGTTGATGACCCTGGAGCTCCTTGCATAACCAAATCACAGTGGAAAAGGAGCAGTTGAACTACACATAGTTTCTGGCCAAAGTACCTCAGATCTGACCAGCAGGTGTCAGAAGGAAAATTCACATTCAAATGCTGCATTCTTTGGACTGACTGACTGACAGAGAGGCCATCTAGCACAGTAGTTACAAAGACTTTTACAATCTGAGTGTACATATATTATATAAGACAGACTAACTCGCTTCACACAAATTAGATGCAGATATGAAATTGGACTGAATTTACAGAGGTGTCAGGAAGAGGTAGTAAGTTCTTCCTTCATTATTAATGTCCTGAGCATTTAGATTTGTAAAGTTTATGCTTTTCTTCTTTTTATCTGAGAACCACCTTATCAAAGCAGAATAACCATTGATGGGATAAGCTGCTTGCCTGCAACAAGATCAACGTTACGTGAACAGTAAGAAAGGTTCTTGAGAACATGACAACTCTTTCTACTAGGTTCTAATTACCTTGCCTATAACTCAGCTTTTTTTGCAATAGTCAATAAATGAACAAACAAACAAACAAACAATAAAGAAAGGCAAGATTCTGTTGGGCAACCTTGCTATCTTGCTTTTGTGGAATTTCTTTGTGAATTGTGATTGCCTGCACCTTCTTCCTTTAACCAAACAGACTAGCTTGACACTGGTCTCACCGGGAAGAACTGGCTTTATGCACATTTTTTGAAGTGCAAACTTTGACAGCCTACTTTGATTTTCCAGGATATTTTTTTTTTTCTAAACTGAAATGATTAAGAAGATACAAACAAACAAAAAAGGCTGTCCAGGAAAAAAAAAAAAAAAAGAAGTTCTTTGGGCTATTTAGCAGTTTCTACTGAAATCCCACCAGTCTCCTTATTTCTTGGTAGATTGGGGCAGCTAGTTCTTTGGCTTTCTCTGCTCCATCCTCTAAAACCTTTATCAAATGGTATTTGTCTTCCTGAAGTTTCTTGATTTCACTTCTGATAGGTGCAAATTTTTGAATAACCGACTCTGCTACTACAATTTTGTAGCGAGCAGTGTCAAGACCAGCAGACTGCTGCAGCACTTCTTTTATACTAAGTCCTGTTACCGCGGCATGAATGGACACCAGATTGGAGACACCAGGGCGACTCTCTGGATTGTAGGTCACTTCAGAGGTAAAGTCAGTCACAGCCTTGCGAAATTTCAGCACTATCTCCTCAGGACTGTCTGCTACATTAACTGTAGCTAGTTTCTGTGAGTCTGACTTAGACATCTTCACTGCTGGATCTCTGAGGGACTTTATCTTCTTTGTTGTACCTTTAAAAAAAAGTGTAGTTATGCACAGATAGAAAACAATCTCTTATCGAACAATCTCTTATATGATTGGCAATTCATAGCAACACATAAAAAACAATCAGTTCTCTCACTGTCCTTGCTTAAAAGAATTCTGAGTGCAATTTCTGAGTGCAATAAACTCCTGTTTAGTCCTCATCTCCTACTAAGTCATTTTTCTTCTCCCATAAACTGATTGAAAACTTACTTTTCTCCCTTGTCTTTTCCCTGAACAGACACTTTTGCTTGGACATTTCTAATATTTTTTGTGACTGCTTGCTCATTTCCACTACAACCCATCTATTCCCTTATATTCCTGGCAAGGGGGCCATGAGAGCCCAAGCGCCTAGAAAGCAAGGACTGGAAATTAGCAAAAGGTTATGTAACACTGGAAAGCAGGTTAAATCACTGCTCCTAAAGAACAGTAATTAATCTCCTTACTTTAGGAAACTCTCTCACTCCAAACTCTTGATAATTCTCCTAAATATCAATACAGACAGTTCCTAAGAGTTCCCTAAGCAAAAACTAACAGGCTCCATTAGGGGGGAAGCGTTGTTCAGATGATAAAAGAAATGAAGGTATCACAAAAACTACTAAGTTACATGCCTGTATCTGAAACAGAATAGCATTAGAGGAAAATTGCAAAATATTTTAATGTCATCAACCCAAACCATTACAGTCTTTTTCCAAGAAACAGCATCCACCAAGCATATAAACTACCACTGATTTAGTGGCAGTGATTCACACCTATCATTTTCACACATCTAATACAGCCAACTAAATTACCCACAAAGTCCCCATCAGCTCCTTATACATTCAGTGAAGGGACAAGGGGGCTCTGTTCTAAACTCTCTTTTGGAGGAGTGTCTTGATTTTGAAGATGCCCAGATGATTTAGCTCCCTACAACTGACAAGTCTGAATAACTCCCTAAAACCACCAGTCACCTAATACCTGCCATTGATTTGTAAATACCTGTGGAAGGCATGCTTATCATCAGGCAGGTGAAAAGACCCTTTTTCATATTAAGCTTTTTATTTTTTGATATAAAATCTCACTGTGCTTAGGGTACATTCCACTCCTCTTTACAGTGCTTGGCATTCAATTGTGCATTAGATATTGCAGAGTTAGCAACAGCCAGTTCACTCTAAGCCACACTCTGAGGCTAATACAATTTTTGTCACAGAAGCTTGCAAGAGACATTTATTACAGCCCATCTTTTCTAAGGTGAGAGCTCCTTGCCCTTTTGGAGGCAAAGGTCTTGCCGTGCATTCCTCTAAATTACTTACAATAAATGCAATACTTCTTCCTTGCCCAGTTCTTCATGTTTCTTAACAAACATGCCATTTACATAATCTAACTCCTCCTCACTTCCCAGCCTATGACCCTGTTGCTCAAAAACAGTTGAAGAAGTTCTCCTTGTAAGTCTCCTGGACACTAAGATCAAAAATAGAAAGTCTAGGTTCTGTAAGAAACCTTTTCTGAAATATGCAATACTTACGTGTACTTAAAGGATCAAAGAATTTTTAAGCACTGTATTAATAAACCTAAAAACTGTACAGCATGCTTAATGTAAACACCAATGTAAACTCAGACACCACAAAATTCTGCCTGCTAGATGTTGCTTATCTTGTTTCTTACATGTCTCCTGAACTAGCAGCATGGAGTAGAGACTCTGGTCTTCAAAGGCCCTTGAAGCAAGGTTGACTGGCAGTAACAGAGTGCATCTGCCCCCTGAGACTGGAATATCAGATGCCATAAGCATTCCTTTACTGTGGATTACCAAGGCCTTGGGTCCATCTTGGGAAATCACTGTTAAAGCCTCTAGTCTCTTGTTGTCAGTTTTCACTTTTCTACTCTTTTGTCATCAGTTTATTTCCTTTCTCTGGTCCTTGAGACTGCTCCCACACATTTTTATCTATCTTCAACCACAAACAGCAGTTAAAAAAATAACTACAACCATCTCACTTAAAATGGCTTTGGGTATAGGAAAGAATTCTCCATATTTCTTGTTGAAATGTTGTGCTATATCTTGGGCTAGTTCCAGGTGCAGGACTTGATCTTCTCCAACAGGAACACGTGTTGACCTTTTAATAAAAAACAGATACAGGAAATTCAGCAAAGCTCTCCAGTTCTGCTGAAAGGTCACTCTAGACTGTAATAGCTTTTGCCATGACTGAAGGCCAGACTGAGGTAAATACTCAGTCTCACCTAGACATAGGCATTGTGTGAACAAGATCCCAAGCTGACTGTAGCAGAGTATGAATATGCTTTTTTTCCCACTGAAGTGAAGCACCTCTCCAAGACTGAAAATAGCCCTTTATGAAAACATGTATGAAAAATATACTGATAAAGATACCAGTAAGAGCAAATAATTAAACTCAACACAAAGAAGGGTTACTGTAGTATCTCCTGCTGTTCTTTTAGAGATCAAAGAGCACGTGTTATGGTGCATGAACAAAGCAAGAAAGATCTGTAAGGCAGAAAGTCCATCTTCCCTTGTCAAGTCTCAGGAAGATATAACTGTTTTTAAGAAGTTAGCACAGGGGATTTATCAAGGGAAGGAAAGGAGAGAGTGGTTCTTCCTTGGGGGTCAGTATTACATAAATATCACGTGGGCCAGTGTTCCTACTGCTGTAAGAGTTATCATTCTTAGATTAGGTCTGTGAGGATCAAAAGACCATTTGATCTCCTGTATTGAGGAAAATACAATCTGCATCTGAAGACATCAGGACATGAAGAATCCAGTACTTCCCCTGGTGATTCTTTCCCACAGTTAATCATCCTCACTAAAAACATATGACTGTTTCAGATGAGGCAGACTTGAAGTCTTGTCAGCTTTTGATTATTCTCCCCTCCTCTCTCGCCTTTTTTTTTTTTTTTTTTTTCCTCCCTAAGGTTTGCGGAATATTCAGCTCCAAATCCTGGACATGTTCCAGTGTACGAAAGTTCACTAAGCATCTTTTAAGCTCCCATAAAATTTTAGTTCAACACAGCATTCCATACTTCCTATTCTGAACCACTGGGCTGGTGTCCAGTAATCAGTCTGTTCACTTTTTGTGCCCCACCAAACAGTCATCAAGGCAACCTAAAAACAGTTACAGTAGCCAATTGGAAATCACAGTGGCCTAAAACTAACATAAAGAAAATCAGTTACCATAATCAATATACTTTAAGTAGGTCAAAAGAAATGTTTCCATATGCCAAAATGGTTCCATATTCACATAGTTTGCCACTAAAGAGAAAGCATACTGTTTTTATAAAAGTCTCTGCATGATTCCTTTCCTTTTTCCTTGCTGTTTAATACTTCTCTTATTGCTATTTTTACACCTTTTTAAAATCTATTTTTACCTATATTTATCTTTCCATTTTCCTTTTTCTTTGATCCTTGATTCTTCTGAATTAGTACTGTTTCTCCCCATCCTCCAGCTCTTAATTCTACTCCAGATTGCTGTTCCCTTCCTGTGTTGCCATTTCTCCTCAACTCTCATTTCCTATCTTATACCTTTACATTAAAACATTTTTCATTAAATATATAATGCCAAATTTCCTCTAAGAAATATTTTTTCTCTTTCACCTTCTTGTTTTGTTCTCTATCTGGACAGTCTAATGAAAATAAACTTAGTGGCAAACAAAATACAGGCTTCTCCATGAAGTGATGAATCACAGGATGTTATTAGAGATGCAAGAGACATACATGTTCCAGCTCAACCAGAGCACGGTGATTTCTGATGAAGTCTAGGTTTCACTCCAAATTACTACTTGACAATCAAATGGGACTCCCTATTTTGTTGAAAACAATTTTTCCTTTTCACTTGCTTCCTTTTATTTTTTTTTTTTTGGTAAAATACAAATGAATTAGAAATATTATCTATCAGTCCTCTGACATTACTACTTTCCCCTACTAATAATCACTTAGGATTAAATTTCTCTAGAACTATTTTTTCTGTAGTTAACAATTTGCTAATCTTGGATACTCTGTCCTCCCTCCAAAAAAGTTCTCTGTTACTTCTCTGCCCCCCAAAATATTCACAACGTCATGTACTTCAGAACAGTTCTGTAAAGTACGTATACATAGAACATAGAAATAATTAATACACCGTGCATTGTCTCTGATATTCAGTTACAGAGACAATTTAAATCATACTATGAAATACAACTGTACTGCATGACAATGCATTACAAACTCTAGCAGCTAGGTTAGGAACTTGGACATGGAACCAGTCCCTCTTTAGGGTATTTTCATTATATTATGCAGTGTGCCCCAGAGAAACTTGAGCTAGCCCAGATACCACAAGGTGCAGAGTAGCAATAACAGACTTAGCAGTATGCTGGCAATGGGTTTACGGTTGGACTTGATGATCTTGAAGCTAATCACACTCAGCTCCCCCACTTAAAATTTTAACATGTTGATCTGATGAAAGTTCAGTTTAAAGTAGCTGAACAGACATGGCCTGTGGGCTCACATACTCTTACTTGTACAGCAAAATATCTGCTGCTTGAAGCACAGGGTAGGTCAACAAACCAACGGTTCCTTCATTATTCTGGCTGGCACACTTCATCTGTTTGCAAAAGAAGAACAGAGAGAAATTACCCTTTTAGCTAATGATGTCAAAGTCTGACACTGATTTTAACTATTAGAACTCCACTTAACTGTGTGCTGCAGGTTTCAGCTACTCCATTTGTTGTGTAACTCTAGAGAAAAGGAAGCCATGTAAAATGTGCTCCTTGCTATTATATAAGTCCCATTTTATGCCCTATATTTATGAATTCCCTTTTACTGTTCCGATATTTTATTGGGGAAAAAAATACAGGCTTTTATTTCCTTTCTATTTATAATCTTACTCCTTCAAGTGATTAAAAATACAAAGCAGTATAGCTGGGTTATTGCCCTTATTAATGAAAACCCTACCTCCAAAAATCATCTTCAGCAGTAAGTTTTGAAACACTTTAGAGGAGAGATATAAAAGGCATTAATGAATACCTGTGTTTCACAGATAATTGAGGAATAAATTTGGGGGAAAATGATTACCTACAGTCACCAAGAGGTCTGTGCTAGCTAGGAGAAACATCAATGTTCACAGAGGCAGAATCCAGCCTTCTCTTTACCAGTTCACACTGCTCACACTATTCAAGTTCTTTAGATTTTCCTCTACCTTTCATACAGATTCTCTCTTCTCTCTACATCTCTGAATGCCTAAGCTCAAGGGACCTAATTTGGAAACCCTAGCACTTGTAACACCTATCCGTAGATTTGGAAAGTCAATCCAGACAAAGCTGGATTTAAGAGCTTAACTTTAGAACCTCAGGTTTGAAAAGGTTGGCTTTAATCTATGCCATGCATTAACACGGGTTGCTGGACTTAAGTTTTACTGTTTTTATTTAATTAAGAAGAAAAACAGCAAAAAAAGAGAAAACATATGGAGATATTTAAGACTGCTCTGAACTCTGCAAGCCAAACTGCTCTTAAGATTCTTTGCCCTTTCTTGATATTTCTCTCTCCCTCATTTTTCTGTTTACTAAACACTAAAATAAAATCCAAGGAAATTAAGTGCAAGAATGCAGTTGGTGCAGTAATGCTGACGCAGGACCAAGACAAATAAGTTAACTATTTGAAACTTAAAAGAAAAACATTCTAAGGTGCATTAACTCAATGACTCAGCATATTTTTAATATTTATCATTTGTGTATTCTTTTTGTTGTTGTTATACATGTTGTTATACATGTTATATATGTTGTTGTTGCTTCTATTGCACCAGCTTTCCCCCAAAAAAGCTCTTTATTGAACTCCTTCATCAAAAAAGCTCATTTTTTCCCACTAAAATGGTTAGTTGTTTTTAATTTTACTTTTAAATAAACCTTGTTAACAACTTCAAGCATTTTATCAAACTTGTTTTAATCAAACTGAAAGACATGGATGCCCGTTTAGTATTTTTTCTTAAAGTCTCTGACAAATACTATCCTGTAGTATCCCAAAGGAACAAACGTACTGACAGCCATAGACCTGAAAAAAAAAATCCTCCCTCTGCAATAGGCCTAAAGAAAAACTTAACCATATTTGTAAAGATAACCAAGATACAGTTGGTACTTCACAGATAATGAGGTCTTTCCAGGAGAACAGCTCTCCTACTTTTTTCCCCTACTGAATTCCCCTCCAATTTATTAAACTGAACTTACCTTCCACTGCGGTAAGCGTAGTAAACGTGGCACATTAGTAATGCACCCAAGAATCCAGGCAAGTTCTGCATGCTCAGGGACCTGCAGGTAAAAAATCAGAACGTATTTTAATCATATGCAGGTATATGCAGGTTTTCTCAAAATCAGTAGAGATAAGTAGTGGCAGAGATCAGAAAGCCATTTATTTTCCTTTTATTTTTTTAAGTGAGGGCCACACCAAAAAAAAGTTAATAAAAAGTTTTGGACACTGCATAGAATGCGTGAGCTAGGACAGCTGGACAATGTTCTCCTATCTAATCCAAATCCAAAAGAGAAAGTAAAGGCTTTGGTAGGAGCATGAAAGTGAACTTGTGTGAAACCTAACTAACTGTTGGCTAGCATGTTGCAACATCCCTACTCATTGAGATAATGTATCAGTAGTTACAGACTCACTTTGCCTTTCTTGGTTCTAATGATAATTTGCTGCAAATCCCCAAAGTCACCTGGCTTTGGTTCTTCTGTGTCCTGGATTCTGAGCTGCCTCACCTGGTCCATCACCCACACACTTCCTATGGGCCCAGAAGTCTCATTTCAGTTCAGGTTTGGGTCCCAGTCCTCACCTAAGCTATGTCATGTTGTAGTGCATGCAGCTGCAGAGCTTCTGTCGTGGTCAAAGAACAGGAGGACCAAGGTTGCCCAACAAGGCTCCTGCTGATGTCAGCCACAAGCGGGACAGGAGCTGTTAGTTTGCTGACCCCAGATAACATCGGGAGTTTTTGATATGTTGAATTTTATTGCGTAGCCTGAACTGTGGATTAATTTATCCTTCAGTTCTGCAATACTATAAGATGAATACAGATCTTCAGATGAATGCAAAGGATCAGGCCTCCACATACGCTTTGCTGCAAGGGTGCGTTTAAAAGGCAGACAGTCAGGAGATCCTATCTGAGCTCCTAAAACAAACTCTTCATTTAACAATATGTGGAAAATGAAGGGATGATGGAATATTAACTGTTTTGAAAACACATTAGACAATGATTTTAAAATAAAATTTAAAATTTATTTAAAATTTATTTGCTTTACCATTTATTTAGTCTCCCCACCACAATGCTTGTTGGGAACATTTGATGCACGTAGAGATACATGCTAAAATATAGCGGAAATATGCTATACAACCAATACCATGACAGGTTTGTTTTTTGACATATATCCTGCAGATTTTGTATTTCTGGTATTTGTTTTAGGAATAGCAAGACAGGCAAACATTGTGTTTTACCAGGGAGTGCTGATGTATACTAATTTCTTTGCAGCAGTTCTCATCTGGTGCTAGTTAGCTATATATAACACGATCATCAAAAGAATAAGGTGATACGTGCTCTGCTCCTTTGCTTACATGTTTCATTCACTCCTTTCAGTACTGGCATTTGGATATTGAAGAGCATGTTGTCTCAAAGATGTCTAAATCATGCCTGCAGTATGATTTAACAACCCAAATTAAGGCAGTAAAAAGTGCTTGTTAACAACAAGCAAGAATTACTAGCCTTGTTAATGACAACTCCTTTATTGTCACATTTTAAATCTCAAAAAAAAACAGCCCAATATGAAATATTCCAAGATTTTTTTTTTCTATTTCCTCACACTTATTTAACTTGCAGCCTTCTGTGTGGAAGGCAAAGTGCACCAAGATGCACCAAATGCATCTTCTTCGAGATACACAGTCAACTGAGCTAAATCAAAATCAATTCAGCTCAGACCTCTATCTCTTTAGGAGGAAAAACCATCTGGTTCAAAGTATTTTCTCATTCCTTTCTTCTAGTCATGGATAGAGAGGAGACAGTGCTCTGTTGCACTTGTGTTGACAAGGACTCCTTTTAAAAGCTATGCAGTCATTGATCTGTCTCTGTTGGACACTGCTTTCACAGTCAAGGCTGCAGGCTGCATGTGTGTTTCATTGCTTTGACATTACATCAGTTACCAAAACACTAAGTGATCTAAACAACATTTGTTAATTCTCATTTGCAGTTTCCTAAACAACTTACACTTGCTTTTAATCCTTAAACACAGAATCTCTCCTAACCAAGGCAAGAAGATTGCTGAATACTGTGAAGAAAAAACGACAACAACAAAAAAAACTCCACACATATAAAGGAAGAAAAAAGTAAGAGTGCACAAAAGGGTGTGAACTTCTTTTGAAAACAAGTTGGGTACTGAAGCTGTATGACAAGTCTGGAATGAAGCCTAATATTTATCACCAGAATTGCGGTAACTGACTGTATGCCAGTCTGCGTAGCAAAAGGTACTAGCTTAAATGACAAATCATTTGTCAGACTAACTCGTCATTTAAACTACTGTGTATTTCTTGGCAAGAGGGGCAAGTAATTGGTGGTGCACTTGGTCCATCATCATGCATCATCTGAAAAGTGGTGACTCATTAAGCCCCAGTACTCCCTCATTTTGGCTGGATAACTTTGTATCAAGATAAACTGAAGAAAGTCATAAAAAATTACTACAAAATAAAGGCCTTGTCAAATCTCTAAGCACTTGCAATGGATCCAAAGAAGACAAGCCATTTTCTTGGACAAACTTTCTTAATCGCTGGTAATTCTCCACTCCACATTCTCCTACAGCAACAAGCTCTAGAAATTCGAACCTAGTTACCCTGGTTACTTTTACTCACTTCAGACTGCTTGTTTACTAGTTTCAAATACCAATCAGATCTTGTACTGCAGGCTTTGCTGAACAATTCCACACTCAATTTTTCCACTGCTTTTGTGATTTTGCAAACCTTGATTTTATCTACATCTCTGCCTTCTACAAAGTGAAGTATCCCAGACTTGTAGGTCTTTAAGGCAGCTAGCTGTTCCATCCCCTGTAGCATTAATTCCTCTTCCTTGTATCATCTCCAATTCACTACTTCCTTCTTGAGATGCAGACACTACAGTTTTACCCAGTACTCTAAATAGAGGGACACTACAGCCTTATAGAGCACCAAAATGATACCTCCACCTTGTTGTCAGTACCCTTCCTGATGATGAAACGACGACACATCATTAGCTTTTTTTTTGAATATTGCTTGCAGTGAGCCAATATTTTCAGAGAATTGTCAAGGATGACTCTAAGACCTTTCTTCTGATTTGTGCAAGCAAGGTTCAGATTACTTCTCCCTTTTACATTTAAAACTTTTCTACCACTAATTTGCCCATTCTCCCACTTTCAGGAATCCTTTTGGAGTTCTCCCTTGGCATAGCATTTGGCTACTCAAAGAACTTAGCATTGTCCACAGCTTGGAGATGTTATTGTTCACCGCCTTCTTCAGGTCATTAATTATAGTACTGACCAAAACTGTTCTCAGCATGAGTCCTGAGGGACCTGACTTCTCCACTCCAAAAGGTGATCACTATACCCTATTGGCTTTCAACTCCCTATACAGCTGTTCATCTATTTAAGATCTTTTCCTCCAATTCCATTTTTTGGCTATGCTTTGATGTAGAATATTGTCAAAGGCTTTAAAAAAGTCCAAATCTATTATGTTTCCTGGATCTTCTTTGTCCACAGCAGATTGTCTTGTTTGTTTTTTCTCTTTAATTTTGTTTTTCCCTATACTCAGTATCTTATTCTTTGTTGTGGACTCTATCGTTTCTACTATGATTAAAATCAAAATTTGCCATTTATCTTTTCCGAGATCCCATTCAGAGATCTGTTTGTGGACTGCCGACGTGACTTCAGTCTACCATTCCTCGGGCATAGCGACCATTATGGTGTTAGAATGCATGCCTTGCCTAGCAGTTCTGCCACTTCACATCCAAGTTTTTTTTGTTTGTTTGTTTTTCATATTCTCAGTCGAATGTCATCTGGTCCTTGAGACTGATGTCTAAATTGCCTGTGTCTATCTAATAGTTCCTAAATATTTATATTACATTGACCTAGCTCTTCTGATTTGCTGCTACAGACTGCAGAGAATGTGTTAATTCCCCCAAATGTTTTCAGCTGTGTGTCCAACACCAAGAACTGAGTCTAAGGCTTTGTTATCTGTGAGGATCTCTTATGTTTTGGTCTTTAATAGGCCCCACTGATTCCCTAGCTAATGTTTTGGTGTAAAAAAATCTGTTGTTTGATACACAATTGACCTCCTGGTTTTGAATCTCTGCTATCAGCTTGAGAATCCTTGGCAGAGTACTCCTCAAATTCTTTTTTATTTTTAGCTCCATTTTTGTTTGTTTAAGGAAAGGGACCTACCAAGATTATGTGCTTTCTTCTTTCCTCATTTGGGCAAGTTTCATATTTCTGAAAGGTTAATCTTCTACTAAGATTGCCACCTTATTTTTTTCAGTGAAATCACTTTATTTATTTATTTATTTTTAAAATTTCTCCTTCCCCCACTCCATTATTTTGCTGAGTGGTGTCACATATTTGACTTTTTATACGATTAAAAAGAGAAAAAGCCTCCAGGCTAGTTGTCACTTTCTTGCTTTTTGGATTGCTCCTGTATATTATTTTAAATATTTTTTTGACAATTAGGCTTTCTTTTCCTCTAGCTCCTTTTCTCAAAATTGAACATTTATTTATTTTGTATTTATTTGGTCAACTCTCTCTGGCAACAGTGCTAAACAGTGCTAAAGGCATAAATAGGTTGTTAACACTGAGAGGTTTCCTCTAAAACTCTCCGCTCCACATCCATTCCATCTGAACCCAAAACCTGAACTAGGTCCTATAAAATACCCAAAACCAAATCTTGACTGGCATCATTTCTTGTAGGTTCTAAAACTGGCTGTTCTGGGAAGCATCCAAAAATTTTATCTCTACCTCTCTGCTTGATGAGACATTGACCCTATATATGGAAAGTTGAAATGTACTACTGTTGATACTTGCCATACATCTGCAACTTCTCTATAATCTAACTTAGCAATTTCTGATCACTATCACCATCCTGATCAGAATGGATCAGTAGTACAGTCTTACTAACACTTTTTTTATTGTTAGATTATTGTATTTCCACTCATAAGGATTTCATGGGAGTTTTTCTTCTTAATATAATGAAGAGAGGCAACCTATCCAGTAATTCAGTGATAAGTAAAAATGGAGAAAAGACATCTCATCTTTAATTCAGTATCTCAAAAGACTTAAAATTGCATCCTATTGCATTTGGTAGCATTTATCAAGCCATTGCAAGACCTTCAACAGAGATGCATCCCTTTACATGCAGTTTTCATTTAGAGCAGCAGGACTGCCAGAGGGTTTTTTTCTTTTCTTTTCTTTTCTTTTCTTTTCTTTTCTTTTCTTTTCTTTTCTTTTCTTTTCTTTCTTTTTTTTTTTTTAAGTAGTTTACCCTAAAAAAAAAAAAATAAAACTCTCGTAGATAACAGAAGGATACACAGTTACCATCAAATAAGGTTGCTCTATGTATAACACACCTAGTAAAGAATTTAACTTCATTTGTTTTTTAAAGCCTGTCAACAAAACTATCCTCTAAACCAACAACGCACTTTGTCAGAATGCCCCACCTTTCCCAAAGCCACCTTAACTCTTCCACAGTGAAGTTCCAGCTTCTCAGCCAGTGCTCCCTCCCAAGAACTGCAGTATATGAAATACTACAAAACACAGGGAAGAAAAAAAAAAGAATTGCATCTCCAATAGGCAAAATTCACAATCAGTGACCGTTCCTGAACTGCAAACAAATCAGCCTATGAGAATGTCACAAACGTTGGTCACAACCATTTAATCTATTAAACAGCTATTAATCTATAAAACAGCTACTTAATCTATTAAATTCCTCATGTCAACTACAGATACTTTTTTGTCTTGAAAGAATATAATAGCCTGTTTTCAATATAAACATTATTTTCTAGGAAAATATTTCTTGTAGCTTGGCTGACTATCACTGACTTACTGACTTACTATCACTGGCCAAAGAATTATTTCCAGAACAAATTACAGACATCGTTTCCCTGTGGGCTGATAAGTGTGAGCTTCTTTTTTAATAAAACAAAACACAAGCAAACAAGTCCTACCACTTTTTTTTAACTGCATTGACCATTTAAAATATTACTACCAATTATCTGGATGGCCAAACATATCACCTGTCTGTTCACCTTGTTGAGTGCCCTGTACACCGTCTTTCAAAATAGCTTCTTAGTTGTTTGCTTGTGCAGCCATTTGCTGCTCACAGCCTGCACCAGGCATTATTACACTGGGATTAGAGCTTACAATCAGATTGTCTCTGCTTATTACATGCTCAAATACCACCTCAGGATTTTCCCTGCAGATCTATTGCTTTCTCCTTGATCCTGTCTTTTCCCAACAGAGTGATTATTGCTATTGCCTGGCCACGGGCACAATAGGTTATATTTGCACAGGAAATCAATAGCTACTCCTATAATCCACGCAGTTATAGATGACTTTTCATATGTCAAGACACAAGAGATGAGGAGGACAGCAAGCAATGAGAAGAACGGACTCTAACAGGGAGAGGAATGGACACTGCACACAGACTGCACACAGATCTGAAAGCAGGTAAAGCAGTAACTCAGAAAATGAGCTTTCTGAGGTTTACTATGTTGGCAGCTGAAGTGTTTTTTTGCAAAAAGAGGTTTAGTGTTCTATTTTCAAAATGGATTTACCTAAGTGGTAACCTATGCCCTTCTTCACAAAGGGATGCAAATTTGCAGTATGCCTATCGTATCGACTCCTCTTCCTCCCAGCAGGTTAACCTCATTAGAGCTACACTTTATGTGGGGAATATGCTCCCCAGTGCAGAGAGGCAAGCAAGAAGGTCTGTCAAAGTAACTTGCAGACAGCTGTGCACTAGAAGTAATCTGAACACAGAAGGAAACATGTCCTAAACTTCCAAAGGGGGAAAATATTTCTGAGGCTCTTTGACTCTGCTTCCAAAAAAACACCAGAAAAAAAAATCAAAAAGCCCTTTACAAAAAAAGCACTGCCCACCATTTATTTTCTAGAATTAGTAACAAGATTTAGCAAAGCTTAAAGCAGAATGTTCAAGATACTTGGTAATGCTTGGAAACAAAGTTAGAGGAAATAAAGAAGCCATACACAAGAGAAGTTAGAATGCTCCTAAGCTACATTCCCCCTGTAACTAAAATACTAAAGTACCTAGTGAGCTATTTTTAAGATAGAAAATTTGATATGGCATCCCTCATTCCTGTTCAAAGTAGTAATTCAAGTGGATGAAACAAATTCATGTTGCAAAGGCAATATCTGACTGAACATAAACTAAGCAAGTCATTGAATTAAGGTGTAGTAATTAAGGTATTATTGGTAAATTCGCTACTATTTACAGCTTTTGCTATTATCTTTGATCAATTTAATAATTTATGCTCATTTAACCATTTGTTAAAATTTTGTAGAAATAGAATCTGACTCTCCTCACTCCCACAAAACCTCAACAAGAATGCTTCTACTAAAACCAGACCAGTATAAATCCAGTCAGAAAGAGCACAGTCATCTGGTCCAGGCACCCTTTTCCCTCCCTTTATTATCATTATTATTATTTTAATAAAAAGACTTATTTTCAGAAACATTCTGAAAGTCTAACTCACAATATTGTTTGAATAATTAGTTTGGTGCGTTCAGATGCCTGATGGACAGAAGAGTATAAAGACACATGAATAATAAGTGAAATAAACAAATAAATAATGGAAAAAAATATATAAACTGAAGCATGACTTCCCTCCCCACTCTCCCCCCACCCCTCCTCCAGCTCTAGTTAGTTTATCCCAGTTCTATGAGGCAGAAAGAAGGACTGGAGAAGCAGAATATTTTTCTAAATTAAATATTTGCATACTTCCTTTTATGACAGGAAGTTTTCAATGGATCTTGCTAAGTTAATGTTCTTTAATGAATTTATAAGCCATGATGCAATGGAAGCTTTTAAGTTCCTCTGAAAATTGGACAAGAAGTAACTTGAATCCACTCAAACTCTTCCCACAAAACACAGTGTCCAAGAGTTGGACGTTTCTGGAAAATAATAGCAATGAACACATTTTAAATGTCATTATTTGGCTTTCAGAGTTGAGGCTAAGACAAATTGGCAAATTCCCACCTCCCAGAATTACTGCTTCAATTTACTTGCACACTGCAAGAATACTGCAGTTGATTATACTCAAAAAATAAATCACTTCATCTAGAAGCGGGAAAACTGTATCTTTCTGCCTAAAAATGAACTTTAAATTGTCCAAAAAGCTACAGAACTCCTCAAGGAAGTTTTAGTGCAGCAAATCAGCCACTGCCTGATGAAGCTTCTGAAGGAATTTTAGTTTCTCTTGGATCATCCAGCATATGTCTAGTAGGGTAGAGGTGTAGAGGAAAAACAGCGTGTTACTTCTTGACTTCTGTTACTACTTTGACACCTGTCAGGCAAAGGTGGCCTGTGAAAGTGTATCTTGACATTATTTCCTTTAAGAGCGGAGAGGGTACCACACTCCAACTGAGAAGTATATACTGAAAACAATGCTTACTAGCTACAATTTAGAGAGGTTTTCTAACAACTCACTTGTATCCATACTCCAAATTACAATGTGCGATTTTAAAATATGCATTAATTTGTATAGAAATTATCATGCTTCTATGAGTTATTTCATCACCAAGAAACTAACCAAGTTGTAATGACAGTGTTTCTTAAAGGAAGTTAATTCTAATGTCTACAATTCTGCTTTCTTAATATTTTACCTATATGTGCTTATAGAATCATAGAATGCATAAGGTTGGAAGGGACCTCTAGAGATCATCTAGTCCAACTCCCCTGCACTCGCAGGGTCACCTAGAGCACGTGGCACAGGACTGCATCCAAGCGGATTTTGAAGATCTCCAGAGAAGGAGACTCCACAACCTCTCTGGGCAGCCTGTTCCAGTGCTCTGTCAACCTCACTGTTAAAAAATTTTTCCTTAAGTTCCTGTGGAACTTTTGGTGCTTCAGTTTGTGGCCATTACCTCTAGTTCTGTCGGTGGCCACCACTGAAAATAGACCAGCACCATCCTCTGCACTCCCTCCCTTGAGGTACTTATATACACTGATTAGATCCCCTCTCAGCCTTCTCTTCTCCAGGCTCAACAGGCCCAGCTCCCTCAGTCTCTCCTCACAGGACAGATGTTCCAGGTCCCTGATCACCTTTGTGGCCCTGTGCTGGACTCTCTCCAGCAGCTCCACATCCCTCTTATACCGTGAAGCCCAGAACTGGACACAATACTCCAGATGCGGCCTCACTAGGGCTGAGTAGCTAACCCTTCAACAACAATTCAATTCCAAACACTATCTTAAATACTCATCATCATTCTTGCTGCCAAATAATTTCAGGTTATCATAATTTATTTTTTTCTGGCTACCACTTCTCTAAACTGGAAATTGGGTTTGTATATGGTACAAACCAAACAATATGGTATATTATTTGTATAATATAGGAGTGGCAGATACATGGCAATAACAGTTATTGATGGAGGCTAAATATTCAAACAGACATTAAGGTTCTATTTATGTACATTAAGAAAAACTACCACTTACAAAAGCAGATAACTTGGTTAAATACAGAATATACAAGAACAGAGGCCATAAATCCTCAAAGTAAGCACCATGATAAAAATCTTTCTATACAGAATTCCTCTTACATTTTTTATTTGCAAAGCAAGGACATCACTGTAATCAACTTTGGGACTCAAAGTCATCCTCCACATTACCCTAATACCATAGCTCCTTTTGTATCTATTGTAAAACCCAGAGGTGTCTGTTCTCACCACATACACACTTCTCCCAGGAGCCCATCTGTGCCTAACATCGTTCAGCCTGTTTGTCTCCAGTTTGGAATGGAAAGGATGATAAAATGGGTGAGAACTTTGGAGGTAGATATTTCAGGCAGCTCTAGAATAGGGATTTCATTTGGATAAACTCTGCTGTAAATAAAAGCCTACTGACAGGGAAACCCTTACCAAACGTATGTGTCTTTTGAGAAACACTGTAATCAATACTTTTTCATAGATGGCAAACATAATTCAGAGAAGTAACACAAGCAGCATCAGAAAGAAAGAACAAAAAGAGTAAGCCAAAAAAAAGAAACAAAAGGAGGGAAGGGAGGGAAGGAAAGGAAGGGAAGATTCTTCAGTGATTCTAGACCATTCTTGCTCAGCTTTGTCCAGGGTTAGGGTTAGGGTTTAGGTTTAGGAGTTAGGGTTCAGGGGCTAGGGTTTAGGGTTGGGGTTTAGGGCTCAGGGTTAGGGTTAGCAGCTTGGTCCACAGAAATTAGTGTTGACTCTGTAAGCAATTCCCTTAATGAGAACTTACCAACACTGGCATATTTCTGCAGTGTTGCAGCCACTACACAAAAGGGAAGAATTTCATTCTGCTATTACTGCCACCAAACCAGAGTGTTTTCACTCATTATTTATAGCTGCTTAGTGATTAAGAAATGACTGCTGCAGTGACTGACAAGGAAAAGCCAGCTCTTTTTTAAAAAAATGGATCAGTCAGAAAACTTTAGATCCACCAAGGAATAAACCTTGATAAGCAATAGTTGCAATCCATTTTGCACCTTTATTCCTAGAAAAGCTGAGCTCCCTATTATGTCATTCTATAACTTGCTATTTCATTGTCATACTAAAGCAATAACCACATTAGCAAGGTCCCCATTTTATTTCCTCACATCAAGAGCTACACGGAGAGATTTCCTTAAATTTCCTCCAGAGGAATTTAGGCCTCGGGCTTTGCCAGTGCTGCTAGGACAGATTAGAGTGCATCTCTGGCTATATCTGAACAGCACACACAGTTTAAACAAATGTTTCTCTTTCAGGAAGTCACAAACCACTTCAGACTGAACCATGCTGAAACAGTCTGGATTATACACACAATTGTGCACAATATGATAATGAACTTACAGAATTGTAAGGACATAAGTGTGATAAGTACTGGTATGCATATGGTTCATAACACCTATCAATGCCTGCAGCAAATAAATACTTAATGCCATAGATTAAAGTAGAAGAAAAAACTTTAGATCTGTAAAGAGAAGGACATCCAGAGAAATTAAGATAAAAAGTAGTCCATTCCATAGTCCATCTTTGGTGGCACCTAAATATAGTGTCTTCAAGCCTAGCTAGCTAAAAGTATAATTGGCTGCTGACTGTACTGAGTCTATAAAACCATCACAGCCCTGCCCTCCTGCCATTTTCTGAGTAAAACTTTCCCTTGGTGGGACTCAAAAGACTCAACCCCTACATTATTATAATGTGCAAGATATAACTGGCTTTTTGTAGCTAGCTAGAGTGTAAAATCCTCAAAGATAATCTGATGGTCTCAAGGAGAGTCTGCATGTTGACTTAAGCAAAATCTGGAATGGCAGCACCTTATCTTCTAGACTTAAAAGTACATAATAATAGCAACACTGGGTCAGACCAAATACCCGTCTCTGTCAGGAGTCAATAGTGTTATGTCTAGGAAAGAATAAAAGTACAGAAAAGCATACTTCCTCTCAGCATGGGCTAATTGTGCTTGTTGCACTTTCTGATCCAGAGATGGTACCTCAAGTATAGAACGGTCCCCAGCAAGTTTTTCTTTCATTCATTTGTCCAATGCTTTTCTGAATCTACATACCTATTAGCACGCACTATAGCCTTGGGCCAAGTACGTAGCCTAATGATGTACTTCATGAAATACAGCATTGTTTTGTTTGTGCTAAATCCACCACTTGTTTAGTTTGACATCTGTTAGACCATGTACTTCAGTGGACAGAATAGTTGTTTCCTATTTTCTCCATACCGCTTGCACTTTTATAAACCTTTACTATATTCCTCTCTAGCCCTCCTGCAAATCATTTCTTTTCTAGGATGAAGAATCCTTGTCTACATATAAAGTCCCCGATTCTGTGTTGCAACTAAAGAAATTGTTCAGTTGATTGAAAACAAGAGAAAAAAAATCCTAAACTGATTTGTACTGCATCTTTCAGCTTAAAGTGTTCTAGGTAAGGTCAGCCTCACTGTCATCTTCACTGTGAATAAAGTCAAGTCAGGGTTTAGCCTAGTTATTCAGCCAAACCAGCTCATAACTGATTTAAAAAGACGAACAGTTTTAAACAGTTTAAATTAAACATATTTCCATCAGAATTCTGTGCTTATCTATTTAGATTGATTTCTAATACAGTGAAAAGTGAGGAGGATGTATACCTGTCTTCATCATCCATTAAGGATACAGAGGTGGGCTTGTCTTTCACAGTTTCATATTTCTAAGGAACTCTGTCTATAAAGAACCATGTTCAAATAAGGAAGGTACCTGCACTGTACCTCTCACTGATTCAGACCTTGTGAACACTATCTTTGCAGCAGAAGCTATGACCAATCTCCTCCTCTGGGAAATCGGAGAAGTAGGCCACAGATAACAGGTTGCATAGACTCTATTCGCTAATATGTCTGGAAAGCTACCTAGTAAGAAATAAATGTAATATAACAGGAGCACTAACCAGCGACTGTCGGAACAGGAAACACTTCTTAGGGTCAATACCACAGGCAAGGACGGCAGCAGTGGTGTCCAGGATGTTCTGGCGCAGAACAGACGGCTCCTTGGGCATAGTGAGAGAGTGCATGTCCATTATGCTATATAGCACTGAACTGGATTCTTCCTGCAGCTTCACCCAATTTTGGATGGCTCCAAGGTAGTTGCCCAGATGAGGTGTCCCAGTTGGCTGAATACCAGAGAAAATCCGATCCATGACACCACTCTGTTACAAAGCATTAGTAAAAGTAACACATGCAAGTAAGTTTTGATAGATACTTTTTTATTTTGTCATTAATAAAACTTTGCTCATCTGTCTCATTTCTCCTCTTGTCATATATTAAGAAAAAAAAATTAATACATCAACATTTCCTACAAATAGTTGCAGAAATCAAAATACTGTTTCTATCCGTGGAGACTGGCAACTGGAGTAGTTTTAAGCTATCAGACTGCATGTAAGAACAAACATAGCTGTAAAGGAGACAAGTGAAAACATAATCTTAGAAGCCAAGCTGCTTTCGGTAGCAAAGCTGTATGTTTCCTTTTAGTACATTGCTACACTATGCTATAGAAGCTTAGGATCATGGCACAGAGAAAATCAAAATTTTTGTTATAAATATACGCAATATTCAAGTAGACTGCTATCCGGACTCCCACAAATATCAGTCTTATTCTAGCTGAAGAGAACTGCTAGAGTTGGTTCCAGAGAGAAACCCAGTCCTTGAACCAAATGTCAAAGAATAATGTAGAGAGATTATCCAAGCCCTGAAAATACCCACATTGGTAGTAGCATGGAGTATCTAAAAACAGATCTATAAAGCAATATTGCCACTCATTACTAGTGCATAGCTCAGGATCACAACTGGAATTAATTATGGACACCATCAGTAAAACATCAGCATCTAGAGAGGGTTCACAGGGAAGCAGAGGAAGAATAAGAAAAAAAAGATGCTGTGCACAAAGATTAAAAAAATTAAAACATGTATAGCTTGGCTAAGGGACAGTTACCATGGCCAGAAGCTTGTTTTCCTGCATCCCAGACCTCCATTTTACCATTCTCTCAGAGCCTCAAGCTGTCAGGGTTTGATCTACTGCCTCCCATGGCTTTCTAAAGAATTCCCTTATACCCAGAAAGTAATTCAGCAGTATTTCATGTGAAAATGCTTGTTGCATGCCAAGTTTTAAGACTGCACAAGAGTGCTGGATTTATAAACCAGGGTTCCACCAACCAACCCTGTTGACAAAGCTGCACAATATAAGCTGACAGATTATCATGTCAAGTCCATCACCTTCATTATACTTCTGGCTATGTGATTTTTTTTCCCTGATTATTTTAAAAATAACATCTAGAACAAAGTGGAGATTAATATTTATTCATGTAGTCCACTACCAAGTCTGTGGACCTTTTATAAATGGATGGAGAAGGAGGGAATCATGCAACTATGAAACCACAAAAAAAGGGCCACAACAGTCAAGGCCAAGTACCATTATTTTATTTTTTACACTTCAACTTGACTGTGTTCCTTTAATTCTTTCTGATCTAGACAGATTCAGGAAAAAACTAATGAGACAGCACGTTCAGCTACAGTAGTTTTTTTAATACTATTTATTTTAGAAAAGTTTAGAAAAGCCTAACAGCTTTCCTTTAAAGCTTGCTGAAAACTTCTCCTTGCTTTCAAAATAAGCCTCGTTTTCAGATCAAGCCAATTTTCTTATCCAACTTCTAAGTGTTTGTGCTGACAGGTAAGTGCAAACTTGGGCTAGCTGCCATACTAATCTTTCCTGCTCAAGAAAGTGGCCACACATTTTACTCCAGGTGATAACTCCCCTGCATATATTTTATCTCAAGTATCTGCTTCACTTCTAGGAATGTTCTCGAGTCAGCTTCTAAAAGCTCTTGGAGAGTCTCCAACCCAGTAGCTGCAAGGCAGTCACACGCTGCAGTGGGAAGCAGAGTATTTACTCCAACAGCAATTCTAACTTCCAGATGCCATCTTCCAGTCCTTGCTCAGCCATGCCCCCAGTTATGCTCTCTATTATTTAAAAATTGAATTGTGCTGCTCAGTTCCTTGTTTGCCATTTAACACCTTCTCTTCTGAGGAGACTGCAGCAGGTTTACCACCACCAGGAGAACCCCTGGCTGCCCATTAAGCTACTACCTGCCAAAGGAGTAACACCAGCATCTTGTTAACAGAGAAGGAGGCATGAAGAAACCCAAGGACACCTGGCACATCGAGCCCATGCAAAACAGTTCTATGCAAGATCTTCTCAGGCCCCAGGTTATGCAAATGCCTTTCTCTTGCAGCCTCAGGTATCGCTTCATGTGCCTACTATTATCTGCTCACTGCTTTTCCCTCTTGGATCACTGTGAACACAAGAGATGTATTGGCAAAAATATCTCCTTAATTTGAATGCAATATACTCAAATAGAGTATCCAAATGCAAAAAAAATCTTTTTTGCTTTTTTTAAGGTAATCCAAGAATGCTTTTCACCAAGAAAATAGAAACTATCAATGTCTCAATACATTCTGCACATTCTAATTCTGCACCAACTCCAAAGATTTGAAGGACAAGCATGAACTAATCAAAGGTGGGTTTTTGTTGTTGTTATACTGTGTAAGTTAGCATTTGGTGACACAATGCACCCTGGAAGGAAAACGCCGAATTGCAATATAACATGGAGGCAATTTTACATAAAGACAGAATAAAGTTCTCTATCTAGAAGAATGTATCTGTGAAAGCAAGAACGACATCTTTAATGGTGTCTGCATGTTTAAATGGTAAAAAACTACTTACATAAGGTCTGTTCAGTACATAGGCAATAAATATCACATTAAATGAGAGAAACAAACTGTAGCAATTTTCTACTGGGTCCAAGTTCAGCAACTACCTAATGTATGAAATTTGCAGAAATAAGTAAGTCCAGTAACAAAAAAGCTAGATAAAGCACTAGGAAATACATTACAAAGAACAAACCTATACTGGCTCCCAGCTGAGGGACTAGCCGACTACAGGTCTTTCATCTTTAACTCTTGATTCTATTTAACAACATAAAGTATGAGACATTACAGGGTGGTATGAAATATTCCACTGTGTTAGCAGAAGTCTGTTAAAAAAAAAAAAGCCCTTAAATGAATGTTGGATTTCTAATACTAAAAATATACAGAGCACATTGCTCCTTTGGAGAGAGTTTATGTTCCATGTTTGTTCACTCTGTGAGAGCCAGCAGGCAGCATAGCAGCATGGCAGGGGAGTTATGCCTGGTACCATGAAATCATGGGACTGGAATGTACTTTGGTGGGGCGGCTAGGTCAGGGGATAGGAGCTGGGCACTCTAAAGTACAGCCTTTGGAAGAGGATGAAAATAAAAGGAGCTAAGACTTCCCAGTGGAACAGAGGGAAAGCCACAAGACATGCAGCTCCAGCCCACAGGCACTCACTCATTCAGACATCTGTGGTAAGTGCAGCAGGAGCCTGCTGCTCATATGTTTAACTCTGTATGGTGTGTGCACCTCTATCAGTAATGCTGCATGCTAACCTGCCCTCCTGGCAAAAACATGGCATCTGACAGATGTTTTAACATTCAGTATTTTTCCCCCCGCCTCAATGAAACTTCTGCAGGACAAATCCAAACACTACAGTGCCTTTCCTTCTTAGTGGCATTTCTAAATTCATGTGGGCCAGAAACCTGTAAAGGTTCAGGTGTGCTATTATCTAACCTCCTTTGTCACAACAGGATGAACACAACTGAAAAGCCATCACTATCTAAATGCTCTTCAAGGACCAGGAATCAGTATTCAGTGCTCAACCCACAGTAGGATGGCCAAAGTCCATCTCCAACATCTGCAGCGTGGCCATATCCGCTTTCAGTGGAGAGGTGTATTCCAGAAAAGCTGGTCCTTTCTGAAACAGAATACTGCTCTCTGGATTAAAATAGAATGTTGCATGTGGAAACTCATCTTCAATGGGCTGCACTTTCAGCAAGAAGAGCAACAGTTGTCATGATCTCAGTTCAGCAGTGAAGAACACACTTATCCCCTGCATGTAAGCAACAAGCATGCCAGAAGCGGAGAACACAGCAAAGTTGCTAGAGCTGAGGAAATCTCACATGTGTGTTTCTGGAGGATCATCATAAACAATTTTATTTTTAAAGCTACAAATGTTTTCCTAGCATGCTTGTCTATTAGAAAGAATTTTAGGAAGGAAAAAAAAGAAAGGAAAATAAAAAAGAAAATTTTAACTATGAAGTCAAGTCAACACCTAAAGCTGGTATTCAAGCCAATATATGAAAGCAAAAATGATTTGAAAAAGAGGACACTCCAAAAACGTAGCTACATTAGATTAAGCTTCAGTTTTCTTTTTCTCCTTGGTGGGCCAAACTCTTTTCACAGATTAAGTACGGTCTGCCATGCAATATCCAGAAATAAAATTTTATTTTTTACAAGAAATCTGAAGGTTAAAATACATACGTCAAAAGGCAGACATGGGTCTCTAACTGTTAAAGAGCACATAGGGAAGCTTCCAAGCTCTTCAGCAGCAAGGCAACACTATATTGTTAAAACAGCTATGCAATTCTATGGATGCTGATAGCTGTACATATTGCATTTTCAATGGTGCTTAAAAAGCTTTTTGCAACCTCCAAAAGCAGGATGTTTTATGCTCCCTAAGCTATCTGCAGCTGCCAAAAAAGTTTCACAGTAAAGTTTCTCTATTATATTTTATGACTTTCAGTTGACACAGGTTTATTTTGTTAATATCCTTTAATTTAGAAATCTGTATAATTTGAGTATATATTACTATGAGGTGTATGTAGTTGTAATATACAAACAATGGAACAACTATAAGACATCTTAAAAATGTTAAGGGACTGCCCAAGCAAAATATTTACAAACTTAGAAATTTATGTTAAAATATGTACTCATTACTTGGGAAAACATGGAGAAACAGGTCTTACTTTAAAATTAAAGTAACATTACAGAATGTGGAAAGTAAGATTTCAAGAATCATTTAAAAACAAGCATGGAAATGCACAACTAACCATAAGAAGAAAAGAAATACCCCAAAAACATTTCATTGTATTGTTGGCCATGAAGTTACAGGGCTCGTTCCAGGAACCCAGATCAGCAGTATTTAAAGAGGCAAGCCTACTTGGTTTATTAGTATAAAAAGTCGTCCCTGTCTTCCTTGAAACTGTAAGATGTTACTGAAACTTCTTTCAGATTTTTAAGACTGTCTACCAGGAAAAAATGTTTTTAATTTGGCCAGAAAAAGGTCCATGTTATTTCAAGCTTGAACTCTGATCAACCTGCAAAATCAAGCAAGTACATCTATTGAGGGAGGCAACTACTGATTTGGGTAGTCCCAAATTCCGTCTGCTTAAAGGAAGAAAAAAAAAATCTGGTCTCCAGAATTGCTGAGAGTCCACACCAAGAGAGAAACAGGCAAATCAAGGCATCATAAGTCACTATCCTACTTTGAATATCCTGAATATATCTATCAAAGCTTAGCTTTATGAATTCTGTGAGAACTGGAGCCAAATTATATGTATTTACCTAACCTAGTCAATTTAAAACTGCTTCTCAAATACGTAGTAAAAGAAGAGCTGTAGTTCAGTTCTTCCACTTCTCAGAGGAATTATACAAATCAAACCAAGTGATTTGATTTCTTCCTCCTAAGTCCTCCTGAGTATCACCATCATACACTTAGGATGACAGCATGTGAGGACAAAGCTGAAAGCAAACAAGGACCATCATAGAGAAATCTTATGCAGATGCCTCCATCATTTCATGGGCTTTTAAAACAGAAAAGGTTAGCATCCACTCAAGGAGATGGAAGCTGGCAACAGACGGTTCTCCGGAGTACTTTTTCCTTTTCATCCTACCTAGGAATGCACTTACAAAAAAATATATATATATATAAAGTTCAGCTGGTGAGAGTCTGTATTAGAACTATTCTTTAAAAGAACAGACCATAAGATTATGACACTGATCCTGATCTAGAGCTATAGAGGCAGGACACCTCAGCTTTTCAGGCTACCGATACCCACGCAAGGGCAAAGCGGTGATTTATGTTTTCAAGACCCTCCTTGTCAGATACAGAGATATAAGACCTAAGTCCCAAAGTGTTCTTGGCAAATTAAATCCTTGAAGGTAAGGGGAAAGTTTCTGATTGATTAATCAATTTCTTTGGACTTTGTTCATAAATCTACCCAAAGAAGCTAACTGATACCATATTGGCTTATGGCACTATCTACAACATATCTAACAAATATTTTCATCTGGACATTAAATTAAAAGAAAAAAAAAAAGATATGCTCACAAGTTCACCTTTTAGCTGAGGCACAAGCAAGATATTTCAGATTAAAAAAAATGAATTGAAAATGATGACAGCATTACAATAGGCAGCTGCAACAGAAATCACTTCTCCACACTCTAGTGGTTACTCTTCATATGCCATAACATTTAGACCTTCTGCTTTACTTTAATAGTTCTTCAGTGGGGGCAGAACAGGTGAAGCTCAGAGTGAAATATGCAGAATCGGAGCTAATTCTAAACACAGGTGGTGGAGCAAGACAGAGTGAACAGGAAGTTGACAGGAGAATCGCCGCTGACATGTATGACAGGGAAGATTGATGGCTTCCCTCTCTCGTTTTCCCCACTGTGAAGGCACGCAGGGGGTGGGGGAAAGGGACAGAGAAGCTGCTGAGCTGGCGACATAACACACACCACAGCCTCCGCAGCACTAGCACTGATTGATGAGACCAAGCAGTTCAGGAAACGGCAGAGGATCATTCACAGACTTTGCTCCTCCTAGAATAATTTTATGCAGGACCATTCATTTGGCCCTAGTTGCCTCAAAGTGAAGCAAATTTGCCAGAGGAACAAAAAATGTGGTCTTTTTTCCCCCCGACTTTCACATTAAGCAAACACAAACAAGAGTAAAACAAATGAATTGAACATTTTGAACTTTCAAACGTAAAGATCTTCCCAACAGGGATCAAAAAGGGAGAGGAAAAAAAGGGAGAAAGAAACCTTGCCTCAGCTTCAGAGAGAGAAGAAATTCTTTGGCTGACAAAGTTCCCAACTACTGTATCTTTACATCTGACTATGATATTTTATTTCCCTCACTAATACTTTGCAACTGCAAAGCTCATTTCCAAAACAGTATGTTGGCCTGTTAATCTTGGCTTAGCAGAAACAGACCTCAATCAGCAATTAAGCAGAAAAAAAAAAAAAAAAAAGAGGGAAGACCAGAGAACACAGATTTTACTAGCTAAAGCATAAGTTTTAAAGCCTAGCTGGGACAATTTAAGACTTAATGTTACTGGAGACACCAAAAAAAAAAAAAAAGAAAAAAAAATGACTTAAAGGGAACCTTAGAAGCAGTCTACATACTACAGGCCTTGCTTCATTTCTTCTTAAGCAATTATTTTTCTGTAGACTTGATGTAGAAGCTTTTAAAACATGTTTATCTTGATCTGTTAATCCAACATATCAAATTAATCTGGTACAAATATTATTTATCATGCTTGACTCATCAAATTAGGGATTAAAGCACTAACATTAAATTAAAAAGAAGCACACTTGGATCAGAGCAAAATTTCAGAAAAATAGCTTCTAAGAAATGATTAACTTGTTACCCAGAAACTGAACTAAATTAAGATCTAAACGGCAGTGGCTGGTATCCGTCCTGAACGTCAAACACATTTATATTTAAATGTAAGTAAAATTTTAATATTTATATTTAAAATGAGAAACACATTGAAAGGAGGAACATTTACAGCATTTATTAACCCAAGCCTATAAATGTAACTCTGCCTTCTAGGGAGAGTAACTGCATGTGTCAGGCTGCCCTCTCACGCTGCCTTAAGATGACTAAGCAAACGGGCCTTTTCATGTGGCATGCTGTGTTCCATAAATGTATTCTCTTATTTGCTCTATATGCTGCACGTGCCCCCTAGGGTCCCAGAAACAGCTGTACTGACAGGCACAAGGACCATCTACAGCAGGTTGCCAGAACTCCTGCTACCACAACCAAACCTACTCCTGGACCCAGGACCCTTCACTCCCATGCCAAGTTACACAAGCTAAGCAATGCTGGTTTGGGGACTTCTAAGCAGCCTCCAGAAGAGAAGAGCTGGCTCAAGCAATCTTGGAGGAAGAAGTGGTGATAGCATTTGACAGAACCGAAATGGTAGAAGAGCGCAGCAGGTGAAGTCACCACAACCAGCTCCACAGTGGCTCCAGCTGGCATCACAACACAGTGGCTTCCTCCACACGGACACAGCTCAATAGCTCAATAATTCTTTGGCGTGTGTGTGTGTGTGTGTGTTGTGCTTCCCAGCATTCTTCACATGGGCTGCAGGGCCAGTATACTAGGGCACCTGGTTCAAAGCTGAGGCAAACCCTGCAGAGGCAGAGTTACAGAGCAAGTCCAGTGCACACTGCAACTTGCAGCAGCTCTGCACTGCCTGGGAGAGAGGGGAAGCGGGGGGAGGGGGAGGAAAAGAGAGGGAAAGGTGGGAGGAGGGAAGGAGGGGGCGGGAGGGGGAGGGGAATCCATGTACGCTCAGATCCTGCCCTTAAGCAGCACATACATGAGACACATGCCCAAGTGCATGGAGGCACTTCTGGATGCGACAGCTTGGACTCAGGCAATGATCCCAAGGAGTATATAGACAGCAGAAGCTATATACTCTTCCTAAAGCATTTAATCCAAGGTTAGGTTGAGGGCAGGAAGAGTGGAGTATATATATTTCCACTGCCTGTACTTGAATGAGCAGACAAGCAATAACTGGGTTTACAACCACTGAAAGTTTCTGAAGAGAACACAAATTCTTTGCTTATGTGGGAGGAAGTTCCTGCAAGATGGACATGCCTCATGTGCTCCGGCACCTTGAGCCATTAGCATAACAAATGCTGCTTGAAAAATCTGTTTTTACCACAGATTTAAGGAATGTAAAAACAATATAAATAAGGTAACACATTTGGTATCTAAAGCATGTAGAATTTTACAGAACTTGCCCTGTGAGACCAGGATAGCCAAAGCACAATTTGTAAAAGTCACAGCATACTGTAGTCACAATCCTACTTACCACACAAGCCCATAATCTTCAAATAAAAAGTGCCCTGGTTCCCGTTGGACACTGCTTTAACGATGAGGTCACCCTTGATGACTTACCCGTATTAAAACTGGCCCAGAGAGCCCCAGGAAAATTACAAACTCTCAGTTTGGACATACCCTTTGGAGTACAGCAGCAAGTAAGAAATGGAAAGTTAATGCTGCAGATGGCCCAATGATACATAACTCACCGCTTTTTTCCCCCAAGGACTTGTATGTATTCTACAACAGACTCACAAACAATATTACATAGGAACTTAAGGTCTATCTGATGAACAACTATAACAATGTCTCTCTGAAGAGAGAAATGTCACCTCTGGCTGCTCTGACATTAAACCAAGTGCTGACATTGCTATAACTCTGCAAAGATCTCAAAATAGGGATATTTTTCCAAAAACACAGTAAAAGTATACAGCTAGCAGAATGCCTACTCATTCTGAGTGGTAGCGATTACATGGTCTAATTTGTCGCTAGATGCAAAATGAGTTTTGGTCAGGATTTCTGAGGGGTAGGCTTGTCATTCTCTTTGCATAAGCAACAAAAAAGCTTTGAGATGCTTGAAATTTTTGTCCTTCTGTGCAAAAGGAAAGCACCCTACGGATGTCCAATAAGTACAGCCTTTCCACATTTCAGCAAGTATGTGGTTTCAAGAAAAATATTTGCAAATAGATAACCCAATTCAAGTAGAAGTCAAAGACCACCTTTGAAAGAAACTTTGATGTGGGTATAAGGAAATTATATTTAGGCAAGATAGCATAATGTGGCTCTGTCATCCAAAGTCTATAGCTGCCTCTATTTCTTTGCTGACGTTAATTTAAAAAGAAATGCTGATAAGCAGAAAAGGAAAATCCCATGAGACCTTCTAGGATTAAGGAAGGATCCCTAAAGAGGACTGTTTCTTTTGCTGGGTAAGCTCAGAATAGGTTGTTTAGAAATCACATTGGCCAAGGACAAGAGTATTAGACTATCCTTGAATACAAGAGCAAGCAGCAGAAACGAACGCTATCCAAATCGTCAGACATACCAGGAGATCTGAAGTCTTTTTTAATGTGGAAACACTGATGTAACTTTTCCAAGGCTTCACACACACAAGGCAGATTTCAAGGTCTATGTACCTGGCAAAAGGGAAGAGATGACAGCATGCCTTGAAATTATGAAGATTTAAATTTTAACATTGGCCAACAACCTTTCAAATGAGAATTATGGCTTAACATCCATACTTCGAAGATGACATTAAGACAACCAAGGTAGAATGTTTGGTGCAATCTTCTGACTGGCAACCAGACTCAAGTCTACTACATTTATACAGCATCAGACACACTGACCATGTACAATGACATGTACTTGAGCTTCCCAATAGTTCTGGGAATTAGAAGAGTTATGCAGAAGCTTTGAGTCTCAAAAAAGGGAATGTATCTCTAGCTGACCCCCAGATCCTTCTGCTCAGGAACAGAAATAGTGACAGTCCGCTAAAATCAGTCTACAGTGGATTTGAATCAGTGATTGAAAATCACCTAAAATCACTCCAGAAGGCAGAAAGGTAGTCTAATTAAGACTTCACATGAAAATTAAAAGCTCACAAAAGACACAAGTTCCTAGGTAAACTATGTAGGTTCACCCTGCTTTGAAGGTTCAAGGGGAAAAGCACTGAAAGGCAAAAGTATATTCTATATGCACTGTAAGGCTCCAAGATTATCTATAAACTAGGTGATAGAAACAAAAACTACTAGACTGTACAATTACTGAAGTGCCAACTAAATATGAATTGGGCATAGCAATGCGCTATCTGCCTGGTTATGAAAATAATGCCAGTATGTGGTTCATAATGGACGTATAATGCATCAGTAAGTGGCTTGTAATACACCTATGTGCAATACCACAAAAACTGAGGAAAGCCTTGTCAGTGGTCCCTGCACACAACACTGTTTCTTCATTCACACATCACTGAAACTATCAAGTCAACTCGATCATTCAACTCCCTGTGACAACTTAAAGCAGAGGAAGCTGTAGCAAAATTAAAAAAAAAAAAGAAATTCAAACCAGATATTTAATTTCTGCTAGACACCATTAGCACAAAAAGGAAGGAAATATATCTAAATCAATAATAAAAAAATGCATTTTTATATACATTTTACATATATATGTACATATATTTATATTTAGTTATATATTGTATCTAAATATAAACATACACTGCTTCCTTCTTGCAGCAAGAGCTTTAGCATACTTTCAAGATAGACATTTCGGGGGACAAGGATACATTTCATATTTTTCAGTGGATGCATATAACTGTGAGATACAACAGAAAACGATAAAGTTGTGGACTATGATAATGGTATCATCAGAGTAACAGTCAAGGGCTCACATAACTAAAAGTTTCAATTCATTAGTCAGAAACTCAGAAGAGCTCAAAAAAATAAGTGATCCAAAGTAACTTAACTGACAATGTTTAGGATTTTTCTACACTCCAGCTTCTGATCCTACTATAACTTGAGTCAACTCCACAAAATGTTTCTTCATCTAATTCTAGACTCCCAGGATAAACTGCAACTTGTGTCATGGAAAAAAAACCTAAATGCTAAACGCCTAAAATAGCACTTGCTGTATTAGTAAATGGAAATTCTATCTACCAGTTAAGCAACATTAAGACAGGACCCCCAGCCTGCAATCTAGAGACAGAGGTGATCCACTACAGACAGTACAATTCACAGTATGTTTTTCCAATATACACAGGTATTTAAACAGAACTTCAGCATCCATGTTTGCCAGTGTAACATTGTTCACTAAACTCACTTTACAAAAACAAGTTAATAAAAACTCCAGAGAAAAATCAAGCTCAGCCAACAGACTCAAAGCAAGAGCCGGAGGGAAAAGAATGATGGGACTCTACCCAAACCCTGCCAAGACGCCAGAATAAAGGGCTGTTTCCTGCAAAAACAACCTACATTTGCCAGATTTTACTGTTAGGACTTTAAAGAAATGAATAGGGCCAGTTCACGCCTCAAACATCCTGCATTTCTATCTACAATGGGGTCCCTCCTGTGCAGCTACAACACTGTCCAATAAACCACAGACAAAGCATTACGCAAGAGTGATTAGAAGAGGTTTCTGTCCAACTGGAACTTCTAATAGTTCTATGTGAAAATATGAGTTCTGCCAAACCCATTGAAGACCCAACAAATGTATGTAGCCTTTCTGCATACTGAGTACATGCAGTGAAAATGATAAGCAGATGGCTGCCTTCTGGTGTTGGGAATGCCTCCAGTGCTTTATCTGAAAAAATAAGCAAGTTATCCTAAAGGATTAAACAAAAATTACTTAGTGATTAAAATTGAAATCAATGGCTGATTAGAAAAAGATTTTCTTTCCAATACTGAGAGATTAAATCCTACTGATTTCAGGAATGATTCACTGACTCATTAAATTTGAGTATCTGTATCCAACACCAGAAAGATGAAATCCAGAAAAAAACAGGGAACCAGGAAATTAACAACAAAACAAAGCCAACCCACTCCAAAAAAAAAAAATTAGTTATCAGTTTCTTCACAGAAGTCCTAAGCATTTCTTATGTAACTTAGATATTCTTCCTAAAAGTCCTAAACAATCATTGAACAACAAACACTGAACAATCCCATACTGGACACAGCTGGGCTCTGTGCAAACAAATAGGTATTTGCATTTCCGACTTCTCTCTCAGTTGAGAGCACTCCTCTACCCTCAACCTTCATGCTCTCTGGAAGAAAGAGATGCTACACCAGGGACTGTTCCAACCATAAATCCAAGGCAAGCACTTAAAATTTCTCTGCTCATCCATCAATCTTGGTACACAAATGCCTGGATGGCTGTTCTGAAGTTGACCTGCTGCAGTAACCTGTGTACAAGCACAGCTTGTTACACGCATCTGGGGACTCATTTCATTAATGGGTAACAAAGTGACCCCATTGTGACAGCAACATATCCAAGATTAGAACACGGATGCCTTTAAATAATATCCTGTTTATTTATAACAGCTGAATGATATCAAAAATTGAGCTCTCTTTCCTACTACAGTTTCAACTCCAATGTTTGAAATCCTTAAACATTACGATTTGGTGATTTCGGCTACCTCCTCCATCTATAACCCATATAGTAACTAAAACTAATGATTTTCAACATTAAATTTATGATATGGAGAAAGCAAGTTAATGGTTCCCTACAAAACAATCCTTCCATTTTTATCTTTAACGGCATTTTTGCAGTGACCTTCATTTAAAAAAATCGTGCCCAAACAGTAAGAAATAGTGTAATCAAGTGGCCTGAAAACAAGACCAGCATGTAGTCATAATATGAATCAAATGACATCATGTCCAACCAGTCTGAAGATCTTTTCTTAAAGTAAAGAGAATACTGGCTGGAATCTCTGAGGTTCACAGGGGCGCAGCAAAGTAACATAAGGACAAAAAAGGACAAATATCATTCCTGTCTTCAAAACGAAGAGAAGGAGGAACAGTCTGTAAGTAGTGTGCTTAGCATCAACTCTCAACAAAACATTTCTGTAATTCCTAAAATAAACAAAAAAAAACCAACAAAAAACACGGATTTGTTAACAGCAAAACATGCCAGACTAATCTAACTTTGGCCACAAATCCATCAGGTTATCACAACACATAAACAAACAGTAAATACGATATATCCAAATTTTGGTTACAAACTGTAAAATCAGCTAGCAAAACAGCATCATAAAGGGATCTATCCTGTGGCTTTTTTTTTTTCTTTTCAGCTATTAACTACAGTAAATAACAAGCACACTTCTAAATGAGCTGCTAAGACTGACAGAATGCTGGTTCTAATTCAAGATTCCTCAGATAAGAAAATCCTGTGCTTGCAATGGTCCTAAGCAAATATTCAGCAGGGATCTTTTCCTTAGGACTGGGGGTCTCAAGCTAATCTTTTCTCTGCTTTACCTGAACACTGCCTGCAGGAGTCACTGCCCTGAATTTCACTACATCAAGTCCAAAATAAAGGCCAAACACTAGCACCATAGGGGAAATACAAGTTTTTTGTATTTAAAAAGTATAAAAAAACAAAACCCACACTTCTGCCTGGAAGATACAGTTCTACATCATGCAAGGCCAAAAGAGAATTCATTTCCGATAAAGCAGACTCCTGTAAAAGCAGACAAAGATGGAGACTGTAGAGCATCAAAACGTAAAGCTTTGCAGTTGCTACTACAATACCGCCATTGTACTAGATCAAATACAAAGGCCAGGAAATGCTTACCCATCAGAAACAGAAGGCAAAAGTAGGAGAATGGGCAGTTAAAAGAGAGGACGAGGTCCATATTTCCATCAAAAGATGCTCTCTGGAAGAACAGCTCTAAGAACAGGAACAGATGTTACAATATTATTACAATGACTGCAACAGTGTTAATTGCTTCGCTACTGGAGGACAAAAATGCTCAGCACTTAGTGACAAGCACTGGCACTACTGCTGGTAAGTAAGATTTCCTCTCCTACTCACCTATACACATACAGTCCCTATCTTTATCTCAATCACTTCCCCAGATTTTTCCGGCAGCAGTTGTTACAGCTAGGAAGAAAGATCTGAAATTAGAGAAAATAAAGCCTATGGGAGCTAGAAGTCCACCAGTGGCCATCTCTATTGGTCTTCAGTTATTTGGCATATACATTCCAACTGTGAGATAGAGATATTATCAAATGAAGATATTTGTGTAATAGTTAACCTATGGAACTTAATGACTAATACAAAATCTGGGGCCAGATTCAGTAAGTTTCCAGATATAACTGGACATTTACACCGATAGCAACACAGTCTAGAGCTTTGCTGACATGACTTATCCTCTATTGTTTCGTATTTTATCATGCCATAAACCTGACCGATTATGTTTTCCCACTGCCAAGATATGCAATACCTAGAATTCTCAAAATTTTAATCAATAATCCCTTTGAGTACAGTTAATGGCTATTTTTAAGGGTGTCCTATCAAAGAAACAAATATGATAAAATAAGTCACCATAACTTTGGCTTAGAGACCACTGAAAAGTACTACAATCATAGAATCACAGAATCCTTATGGTTAAAAAAGATCTTCAAGATCATTAAGCCCAATTGTAAATCCATCATCACTGTGTCTGCTAAACCATGTTCCTAAGTGCCTCATCTACATGTTTATTGAACACCACCAGGGACGGTGACTCTACCACTTCCCTAGGCAGCCCATTCCAATGCCTTACCACTCTTTCCACATAGAAATTTTTCGTAATATTTAAAGTTTGTGCTCCAGCCCTTTCACCAGCTTTACTACCCTTCCTTGGGCACACTCCGGCACCTCCATGTCTTTCTTGTAGCGAGGGGGCCAAAACTGAACACAGTATTGGAGGTGCAGCCTCAGCAGCACGGAGTACAGTGGAATGACCACTTCCCTGGTCCTGCTGGCTACACTGTTCCTGATGCAAGCCAGGAGGCCGTTGGCCTTCTTGGCCACCTGGGCACACTGCTGGCTCATGTTCAGCCACCTCTCAACTAGCACCGCCAGATCCTTTTCTGTTGCTCAACTCTTGAGTCACTCTGCTCCACATCTGCACTGCTGCATGGAGCTGTTATGACTGAAGTGGAAGACAGCACTTGGGCTTGTTGAACCTCATACGGTTGGTCCCAGGCCATCAATCCAGGCTGTCCTGATCCTTCTGCAGAGCCTTCCTACCCTCAAGCAGATCAACTCTTCTTTCCAGCTTGGTGTTGTCTGCAAACTTGCTGAGGGTGCACTCAATGCCTCATTCAGATCAAAAAACTTGAAAATAAGCTCTGAAAAGTCAAATCCTCAAAATATAGATCAATCTCTCCAATAAAATGTTGTTTTCTTTTTAACCATGTATGACTACATATTTCAGTTGTAGGCTAGAAACATGCACAATATAAAGCTGAGAGATCTTTCCACAGCATGACAAATCCAGCATGCTAAACTATGCTCAAATAAAACACATCTGAAATCATAGAAACTGAATCTTGTCATATCAAGTCACAGAGCAGCATTGTAAACACCACAGCTTCAAGGGCGTCAGTGGACATTTACTGCTTAAGCTTGGACACATTTTCAGGCTGAAGTTTTACAATTCCTCATAAGCATATAATAAATCACAGAATCACAGAATGGTTAAGGTTGGAAGGGACCTCCAGAGATCATCTAGTCCAACACCCCTACTCCAGCAGGGACACCTAGAGCACATGGCACAGGGTGGCATCCAGGCGGGTTTTGAAGATCTCCAGAGAAGGAGACTCCACAACCTCTCTGGTCACCCCCACAGTAAAGCAGTTCTTCCTCACATGGAAATGGAACTTCCTGTATTTCAGCTTGTACTCATTACCCCTTGTCCTGTCACTGACCACCATCCAGAAGAGCCTGTATTCATTCTCTCTACATTTTCCCCTCAGGTGCTTATACATATTGATCATATCTCCTCTCAATCTTCTCTTCTCCAGACTAAACACGCCCAGCTCGCTTAGTCCGTTCTCATACGATAGATGCTCCAGTCCCTTAATCATCTTTGTTGCTCTACGCTGGACCCTCTCCAGAAGCTCCATGTCCCTCTTGTGCTGGGTAGCTCAGAACTGCACCCAATACTCCAGGTGTGGCTTCACCAGAGCTGAGTAGAGGGGCATGTTCCCCTCCCTTGACCTGCTGGCAAAACTCCTCCTGACGCAGGCCAGGATCCCATTGGCCTTCTTGGCCATGAGGGCACCTTGCTGACTCATGGGTAACTTGTTGTCAACCAGGACTCCCAAATCCCTCTCTGTGGAACTGCTTTCCAGCAGATCAACCCTTAATCTGTACTGGTGCCTGAGATTATTCTTCCCCAGGTGCAGGATTCCACACTTGTCCTTGTTGAACCTCATGATAAACATGCAGTATGTCTGCAGGAACAGCAAAAATTCAGAAATCATCATTTTATTCTTAACAGTGCAATTATTTCAAAATAGCCATAAGCGGGCACCTAAACTGAGAGCAAAGCAACAAAAGTCCACAGCACATCAGATTTGTAAATCTATAAAATCAGAGAAAATTTAAAAAACAATTGGTGATATGGTGTTACATAATACTGATGCTGGGCCTCTTTTTTTTTAATTAAAACAATTAAAGAATAATATCAAGGAAGTATATTCTCAAATTTCTGTTACATCCAAAGGACTTAAGGTAATATTAACCAAAGTGACAAAGGTGACTGATAAGTAGTCTTGATCTGATGGGTGATCCAAACTGGCAAGGAAATGCATGCCAAACAAAATACAAAGATGAAATGGGACCAAGTCCACTCAAAACAAACTCCTCTCCTGACCTAAATAAAATAGAAGCCTTTGCTAGAGGAATGAAGCCAAGAGAGTATCTGGAGTCCTAAAAGGATACTGAACAGATCCCAAAGACTTACCATGCACAGCAGGAAAGATAACTGTATACAAAAAACAAAAACAAAACAAAACAAAAAAGAGTATTTAAAGAAAGTAATTTAGAGGCATCTTTGCGAGACACACATGTTATCTGCTAGGCCAAAAATATTAAAGGGACAGAGGCACTATTCAAAATCTGAAGTGATCTAAACCTAGGAAGATTTAGGTACTTGTAAGTTTAAGGTTAAAAACTCCAGTTCTGAAACAATTCTAGCAGTTCTGCAGCTTGTAGTTTATCAAGATTTGCTAATTAATTACACAAACTTTACATGAATTAGTGTATTTTTAGGCTGGAATTCTCAGGGACAAAAACTCCAGCTTTCAGGTGCAGAAAAGCTAGAATTAAGCTACTGCAAGGTCATATGGCAGGCATAACACTGAGAATTTAGAAGTTATCTTTGATCTTCTACTTCCTGTTTCTCTCCAAAAAATGAGACTCACATGCCCTGAAAACAATTCTGGATAAAGTGTTCTGTTACAACAATCCAGCACACCTCCTAGGATTTGGGTGAAATATGAAAGTGAGCAAGGCTTCCCTGAAAAATAGTGTTATTCTCATCACATGAAACATCTTCTACCCCTCATTGTAATAACGGCCATACTACAAGTTGCATAAAAATTCAAAATGTATGGCAAATCACTCATGGATAGAAACGAGGAGGAGGACAGCTACAAATACATGCTCACTGAATAAAAATGCTAGCTAGCTTAGTTGATTGCAAGGGAATCTTCCCAAGTATGGTCAATGCAAGTTATTGCTTCTATTTCCATTTCAAAATAGAATAAGAGATGGCCATTTGTGACTTTATGGTCACAAATGAATGAAACAAATTTCAACCGCTATTACAACCTGTCAAAGTTGTGAAAGTACCAATATGCAGACTTGAAATAGATCCTCTAGCAGATTTTCAGGTACAGAATTACACGCAGCAAACAAGAGTTCACAGCTTTTAGACAAATGTAAAATTAGAAGACAAAGCTCTGCGGTAAAGTGGAAAAGAAGAAACCAATGCTGAAACCTATAATAACGTCTAGTGATACTGCAGTGCTTCAACAACGGGATTTCCCCGAACCAGGAGAGCGCTCCCCGCCCTTTCCCGGCACAGATCTCGGCCCGGGGCCACTAGGACTCCAGGAGCCGCCGGGGGCGGCGAGGCTGCGGCCCTACCTGCCGCTGCCGCTACCGCGCATGCGCGGCGGCGCCCCAGGGGCCGCCTTGCTCGCAGTGCGGAGCGCAGGCCGGGCCGGAGGGAGCGGGGAAGATGCCCTCGGGAGCGGGGAAGCGCCCCGGCTCCGTTACCTGGCCGATGGTCCCGCGGTGCAGGGCGCGGATCACACCACCCGGTGTCGCCATGGAAAAGGTGGAGAGGGGGCAGGGGAAGGGAATGAGGATGGCAGCCCAGAAGAGCCCGCGCATGCGCGCAGGTAGGAAGAGCGGCTCGTGGGGCTGCCGAGTGCGCGCGCGCACCGCAGCCGTGCAGGGTCTAGAGGGCGCATCACGTGACGGGAGAGCGCCGGCGGTGCGTCACGGGCGGGGCCGCTGCCTCAGCGGCTGCCTCGGCCCCGCGCAAACTGCCAGAGGGTTTTCCTCACCCTTCTTCCCATAGTCCCTGCCTGAGGCTGCGTCCTCTCTCGGAGGTCACGGCTCCCTGTTAAAGCTCCAAAGCCTCACAGTCCCGTCAGGGGCACTGACCCCTGCGCCATGCTTTGGTGCTTTGGCCTTGCGTACGAATCCTCCCCATCTCGTCTATTCTTCCTCACCAAACCACCAAAAGTTAATTTCTGCAGAAGCGTTCCTTTTTGCCTGAACTCGCTCCCTTTGGTGGTCTACATAAAGCCCCATTTTACTTGAAAAGATTTCAAACAGCTTTCAGCTTCAACCCATCCCGCAGCAATCTGCCCCCGTTTCCCCAAGTCTAGTGTGCCTCTGTGTGTGTACCCCTTTCACTGCACCCAGACACAGAACCAAAGCAAACAGTTAACACTGAACTAGGGGGAAAAATTACATGTTCTCGAAGAGTTTGTATCTCAAGCTTTCCTGCCTGGTCTCTGAGGGAGGATTCTGGGCTTCTATCCAGCCATAAATGAAACTCCTATGATGGGAAGCCACAGAATATTAGTTAGAATTTTTCAGATGTTTTAATCTGTGTTTCATATGTAGGGTTGGAAACATCTAGGGCAGTGAGTGGGGGAGTCTTAATGTATTATTTGTGGAATCTGAAAAGAGTAGTCAGAAAAGAAGAGGCAGTGTTAGTGACAGTAAACAGTGTATTGGTGATTCACCCCAGTAGGCAACTTGGTGCTGAGCAAGATTAATATAAACTCTGTTCCTGAGAACATTACCATTAAATGTTCCTAACTGTAAAATCCAAACCTAATTTTAATAGCTAAAAACACTCAAAATTTATGGAGCTATTTAATTATTTTCACTTTGGTGAATTGGTTAGTAATATTTTTACATTTTAAAATGCTGTATATTTACAGTGCCTAGTACACTGGAGCCTAATCTACATTTAGCTCCCTAGGCTACACAATACAAATTCTAAAAAGGCTACTTTGCACACACAATTTTTTTCTAACATTTACATCATCACTATAAATATTGTTACTGGCATTGTTATTAATTTGGGCTAAAAACTTCCATCATGGTGTCCATCTAAGGCTGAATTTTTTATGAAGTTCTGTGTTTCAGTAACAATGTGCCAGCTGTATAATGAGGCAAAAAACCACATGAGGCTGCTTGAATTATAAGGAAGAGGCTGAAAAGGGGGAAAATCTGAGTGACTTCCTTTGAGATTTTCAGTCTTAAGACCAAGACAAGCAGAAATTACTAGACATGAGCCTGTGGTTGCTCCACTAATGTGAGAATGAAGATGTAATTTGAGTGGAGCATGGGGTGGCATACCAGGTGATGTGAGGGGTGCATGTACCTATTAGCCCCTATCCCAATTAGAATGTTTCTTGCTTGAAGAGTAATTGGAGCAGATAAGGTCGTCTTGAACTAATGCAATGAAGGGAAGGCTGAGAAGGCAAATGGGATATAAGCTACATTTCAAATAGTTGTTAGGAAAAGGAGATACAAAGACAGTTTTTCAGTTATGACGTATTTAAAAGCAAATTATTTTCCAGACTGTAATTACCAAGGTGAAATCTTCAAAGCATCAAAGTATAAGTAATGTTGTTTACTGTTAATATAAATCAGTAAGTTAGACACTGGTTTCAGGCAAGATGATGAGGAAAAAAACCTATGCAGGGATAACAAGAAAAGAAGGTATAGGTAATGCTACTTGAAAAGAATGCATGAAGTAGTTTTCTTAAAAAAACATTAATTTTTGATGCTATTAAAATCTGAATTAAGAAATATAACAGTATAAAAGCAATACTGCTTAGATTTTTGTGATATCTTTGGCTTAGTAACATAGAGAATTCTAAGTAAACATAGAGAAAAGCATGTAGTAAATGGACTAAGGGCTGACCAGCTGGCAACTCTCCAAAAGTATTTGTTAAATTTGAACTGGGCGAGTTCTCAGCAGACTTCTGCAGTAATTTGTGCTTGGCCCAACTCAGTACTGTTACCAATAATTTGGAAATAGATATTTAATGACTTCTCTAAATAAGCCCTTGACAGAAATATTGATAGTTGTAAATAACGCCAAAAACTTAGCAAGCATTCACATCATGCTAAGAATTGATCTTGTAAAACAAAATATCTTTAAAAATTAAAATGAACTAAAAAATTGAGTTCAATATGTTATTATTTTTTTCTTTAACCAGCACTAAGCCTTAGTTATTACTTCGGAGTCTTTTTTGAACGGAACTCAAGCTGAACAAAAATTTCCACATACTAGTTTACAAGAACTCCTTAAAACACTATGCCCACTACTGTAACATAAATCTAGCGGGAGAAGAAGCAGCAGGATTTCCTCAGTCTCACTGCACTGAGAGGCAATGATGTGAACTTGAGGGAGGAAGATAATAGGACTAGATTGGCCTGAGAATCCTGGAAACGAGGGTGGCGTTCTCAGAGAAGTCCCAAGTTAGGATAGGTGAAAGATAACCTGCTAATATTTACTGGTCTCTGACATCTCCCAGTGCTGCCAGGAATCTTCTGGCCTCTCTAAGTAATCATTCCTAGACACTTTTCCCTTACCTGTGTTACCCCAAGTTGCTGTAGCCCAAAGTTGTTGGTTTAGAAATGATAGTTGTAGGCCATATCTGCCAGGCAAGTGGCTCCCTCCTGAGAAGCAGTGATTTAGCAAAAGATCTAGAATTTGTGTTGGACGACTCTTATTTCAACTCATGCAACTGTATTTCCTATGACAATCCTGCGACTGAAATGCTGAATTAAGTAGTTTCTGAGTCCTGGGGTGGGGAGGAGTGACTGGGATATCAATCAGCAAGTACTGATTTGACTTTGGGTGTAAATGTTTAGGAAAGGATATTGAAAAAAAAAATAGAAGAAAGCTGCTGAAAATAACCATTAATGATTTAAGGAAAGACGTATCCACATCCCAGTAGAGCAGAACCCCCAAATGTGGGATTCTTTATCCGGAAGGAGGGACCTCCATTACTGGGCTACAGGCCACAGAACTTAAATTCTCATAAAGCTTTTAGATGGCAGTACTTTACATGGGACTCACCCTTACTTAATCTACAGTATGAACAGGATGCTTAGAATTAGGGGTATGTAATGGGTTGTTGTTCACAGTCTTCCATCCCTCACTGCTCGTGGAAATTAGAAGGCCGTTTGATGGCTGTGGCAGCATTTTGTGAAAAGAAAGAATGGTTAGAAAAGCTGAGTAAATTTTGAAAACCTGATTTATTACTTGCACTATCACAAAGTTCTTGTGAGATGCCAGTCTGATTATATGTACTAAAAGATTGTATCTTCCTAATCTGAGAAGTTAGAGTAGATTTGGAGAAATTCCATGTACTTCCAGATAAAAGCTCAATCTTTGCTATTGTGCTTTGAACATAAACATAAAAACAGGGTAAACATAAAAAAGGCTGAAAACTGGAACTGTATTGTAGAGCATATAGAATTAATGAGTATTTTATATTTTATGCTTAATATCTTTGTATTTTAGCTTCCATCTTTAAAATATAGTAATAGCTATTCAAATCAGCATTATCAAAATAATTTCACTAATGCTCGTGAATAATTCAGATGATCTGATAAAAGATAACAAAGAAACATACAGAAGGAAATAAATACTTTTCAGCAGAGGGTTTATGATAGAATGGTATAGAAAAAGGATAGAAAAAATGGTATGCAATTTTATAATCAGAGATAATGTATCCACAGAAGAGGAAAGGGCAATTAATTAAAAATATTTCTCAAACTTTATGCTGTCATTTCTCAACTTCTGGGTGTTTGATCTTACTCTTTTAATGTAGCTTGGAGGAGGGATAATTATTATTACAATTGTTGTTTGCTACAGTATTGCTCAGATATGGTCTAAAGTGGGATTCCTTTGTGCTAGGCATTGTTCAAGCAGCACTAGGAGACAGGCCTTGCTCCAAATAGCTTATAGTCTAAATGGTCAAAATGGACACAGATTAAACAGTGTATTTATGCACAACATGATAAATGTTGTTTAATAACAACATATAAATGCTGCCAAACGTGTTGGCAGAAATTGCTATGTAAATACTTTTACTTCTCTTTTAAATAAAGGAGCCATTAGAAAGGGACTAGCTGAATGGAAAAAAAAAAGAGAGAAAGGCAAAAATAATTCTGAAAAAAAAAAAAAGATTTAGGCAAAGTAGAAAACACAAAGCAGACAAGATAGGCTAGAATCTGAAGAATGCAAAGTAAGAGGAGAAGTTGGGAAAATCAACCAGAAAGTATAGGAAAGAGTCTGGTCAAACCCTTCACATTTCCACAGCTAAAGAACATCATTTGAGACATACGTATTGGCATAGTTTGAAAGCACATTTTTGACATCTTGGAGGGCCTGCAGGTTAGCAGGACTGGTTTAAGAGGATGAATCAATTATCTCTACACCTGTTTCATTTTACAAATGCCATGGAAGAATCTCACCATTTTAATCCCTGTGTCTGTTGAGAGGAGCTTTGGCAGCATAATCATTTGAAACCTTTGAGGATCTGGCAGAGAGAATGAAGAAGTGTTAGCTTTTTCAGGCTGAAACTATTGATAGGGTCATAGTATTGTGGAGAACTATATTCTGTGAAGTCCATGAAAAAACACTGTAAAGATAACCAATCAGAAATAAAAACACCTAGCATCTTCTAAAGTATGTAAACTTTTTTTCCTTACAATGCTGGGAAAAAAAACATCTGTCCTACATGCTCTTTTGTATTATCATCAGTTATGGTGACTGTGTTCTTTACATTCATTTTGCATCTGTGTTTCCTGTCACAAGCAGATTAAAAACAGAAGAGTGCAGAGTGAAAGTTCTCTATTGCAAACATCTGTGTCTGAGCAAGGATTGTATTTCTATGCCCTGGAACATCAAGGGGAAAATCTTGCCCTCCCCAGACACACACCTTTAGTTTTCAGCAATAAGGAGTTTATAGACAAGTTTGGCTTACTACAGTAAATAGAAAATCTAAACTACTATTATTTCCAGTGGTTAATCCAGCCTAGATGCCCGAGGACAACCAATCATTGTTCCCAAGAGAGGCCCATCTTACTCTTTATCTATAAAATACTTAACATATTTTTAGGTGTTAAATGAGCAATGTTTTTAATCACTTGTGTCTTCTGTGTCTCAAATTCAGTTTTATATGCAAATGTATTTTAGATAATTTTCTTAGAAACTGTTGATAGAAGTGGAGATATTCATCATCTATAAACTAAATGAAATCTACAAGCAGAAAAAAGAGTCATTATATTAATAGACTTGATTCACAAAATAAAAATTAGTGCTGACGTGTCATCCATATCTGCCTGCTTTTAAAGAACACAAGATTAGAAAAAGAAGATATTTTTTGTATCATTGCATGGCAGATATACAGTACTTTCTCATATTATCTGATGTCCTTACAGGAATTATCCCTAGAAAGAAGGAAATTTATTGGTCTAGATGCTGCCCCCAAGCCTTCCTTTCACATAAGCTCATTTTAAAAATTCTAGGTACTAATGCGGATCCAGTTCAAATATCATCCAAAATACATTTCACTAGATTCACCACAGATTTCTTCAAACGATGACACCCAAAGGTCTGGTTTAAGCAAACCTGGAACAGATCTGGAAAGTAATGTAAGAAAGACTGTGGGATGCTTCTCAAATCATAATATTCATAGACACTGAAGAAGCTTTTGTTCTATGTAAAAGTAGTTCTTAATTTCTGAGAGGGAAGCACCTCTTTAAATAATAGTCTCTGGACTAGTTTTTTAGTATGGGTAATGTTAGTAGCAAGGATGGTCTTTACCTCTCCATGTCATTTCCCCGTCTATGTTACTTCCTTCAGGTATTCTCAGAGTGGTATTTCCACATCTGTGAACATATTAAAGGCTCCTAAGATTGCACATTTATATTTAAATTAGGGGTCATTAGGTACCAGGCACGTTTGAAAATTAATTTTGAAAACCCATCGTATATTGTATACATTATTCCAGGTTTTTTCACATCTTAAAAAAATGCAGTTCCAGTTTGAAGTGGTCTAATTTCACTTTCCAGTTTCAGTTTTTTTTTTCTCTTAGCCTGTTAAGCCAGAAAGTCTTGTACTTTCAGAAAACTCCCCTTGTAATGAAAATATATTTTATTTTTTTCTTAAGCATACTGCATAAACTGAGTTTTTCAAACTATCATAAAATAGGCTTTACCTAATTAAGTTACAATTATAGCTCCTGTCTTAATCTTTAGGGATTTTTAACATTTTGTATTCAGGGTAAGCACTAAAATGTGCTAGAGCCCTACAGTAAAACTCGTTATCATATGTCTGCTTCTACTCAGCCATCTGCAAAAAATACAGAAGAGTTGCCAAAAAAGTTTGCAGGTGATATACAGATTGATAGAGTAATATACATAAGTTTATACATATATAAAAAATGTTAGCTGCTGCATCACTGAGAATTCATGTTCTTTCTGCATGATCTCTATAATTTTCACTGTTGGAGATTTCTATAGTCCCCCAGCCTGTGTGACTTGCATTTTTTTATTTCCAGGTGTGTGGCCTTTCATTTATTTGTGTTCAAACATATTGCCTGAATAAGTTTCGCTTCCTCCCAAACAATCTTAATGTGTATAACTGGCTGTTCCTCAGTGTTCTTTATCATCCCACTAAGTTGTGCAAACTTTACTAGCATGCTCTCGTATTTTCTTTCATCTGGTTAATAAAAATACTAATTAGTAAACTGAGATCTTAAAACCTGTTCAGATGGTAATGATTCAATAGTGAATTGCTTTTCTTACTCCATTTAATGTACAGTTTAATATATACTCTGCTGATTTTCAGATGTTAGTTTTAAATTCAGACAGTCTCAAACCACCAAAAAAGTACTTTACAAAAATGTAGATATAGCACAGCCAGGAGTATTTCTAGATACCCAAAAGACTGAAGTATTTAAACGAAAATACAGAGATGTTATAACTATCTATATGAAAGCATTCAAATATAGTAATGTAAAATTAAATAAAATCCCAGGATAAGTGTTTTTTTTTTTTTTAACCTTTTATACACATATTCATGACTCTGCCCTGGCGATTGTATTCCCATCTGGGGAGCATATTATACCTATGGTTTAGAGGATGGTTCAACTGGATTTGCAGCTGCTTTGTTTCACCAGAGCAATGAAGAGTTGCTGACATTCTCCACTCTTTGCTTGCTGTGCTCCAAATTCCTGCTGATTTGCCACCTTGCACCATTTATTTTTCTTGAGATAGATAATCAAGGGGAAACAACCATTCCCTTGTTTGCCTGTTGCCTGTGCCTGTATCCTGTGTGACTTCTACCTCAGCTCTCCTTTTTACGCTTTATTCTGTGGTTATAGTTCCCCAGGCTCATGCAGTCCAGCTCCCCTTGTATACCACTCCATGTGGATGGAGTGATTAGTTACCTAGAGCAACAGATTGGTGGGGGAAAGGGCAAAATCATGTACTGCTGCTACCTGCTGTCTTATGGCACAGCCTCAGGCAGCCAGGCTGACAGCTGCTTGGGAGGAAGGCAGGAGACATCACCGGTGCCTGCTTTTGCTGGGCAGGAGGGCAGCAGTGGCATGTAGCATACATACTTTTGGCCTCTCGGTGGTAGCAGGAGCAGCAGTGTAACCCCTCAGCCTTCTGCCTCAGTTCATCTCCTTTTCTGCATCCCATAGCAGAAGGGGCCCTGTCCCTTCTCATTTTGGTAGCAAAATAATCTTGCCCGCATCATGGGACAAGCCTGGAGCCAGCCCTCTGCACATGCCCACTTTCCCCTCTATCATTCCTTAAAACAGGGAGCTTCTTTGTTCCCTTTCAGTGCAGAAAACAAGCTTTCTGGTTCCTACTTCCCTCTTAGCTTGTTTGTTAAGAGATCTGGCACAATAGGTGCTTTTCTCACAGATGCTTAGTATGAATGGTCATACTTGCTGTTATTTTCTGTAACTAAAAGTTGTTCTGTTATTGCTTTTTCTTTTTCCATGTAGAATTGTTCCATTTTAGACTGGCCACCATCATCCATTGTTCTCAATGAAACAGAAACTGCAGTTGCCCTGAGGGGAGATGGTGATTGCCTATAGTGTGAGGAGTCATAAAATACATATCTGCTCAGAACAATGAAGAAAACCCATCTCAAAATGGCCACCAACTGAGACCTGCTTGGTGGTAGAAAGCCCCAGCAGCCATAGCGAAAGACTGCAGCTTTCTGCAGTCTACCCTTCAGGCTCTGCCTGAGGGGAAAAAATGCAAGTACATACTACAGAAAAAAAAATTGCAAGAAATGCATGGAATAAGGTCTTTATGCAAAATTGCAATGAGTGCCATGTATGTGGGAGCTAGTAGTGGTTTAGCCCATTTTGTAGGAGGTTAGAGTACTTTATGCTGCTCTCCCATTAATGCTTTAATTCCCCCTTAAATACTAAAAGAATGAAATTCGTGTTTGACAGTTTTAATGGGAAACAATTTTTGACAGAAAATAATGTTTCATCTCTGAAAATGTGATATTTTTCTACCCTCCCTTTTCTCTGTGCAGCCTCCTGCCTCATATACTCTTGGGTAGCTGGATTCTGTATTCTGTTACCAAGATAGAAGACAAAAAGAGATCTAATAATGGGTGGTCTACTTTTTAAGTGCCTTATATTTGTATTAATTTTAATTCCTAATCAAATTGATATATTCAAAAGCAACTTTGAAATAACCACACTTTTCTTTTTGTAATCATACTTTACATATTGTACTATGAAGGAAAACACACTGTATTTTTCAAAGATGGAGAAGAATAATCAATAAAGCATGACTGAATTGGAAAATTCTGCTTTCAGTGTGGAATCTTTATTTGCCTCCAAAACATACATTCCATGACAGAAAATATTTTAAAACATAATTAAATGTGAGGGTATACATCATCAATAATTTAGCAAAAGCTGCAGTGCAGGAATGTTGTAATTATTTTAGAAAACAAGTATTGTGATTCAAGGGAATACACAGGCAAGACTTAATTGAACAGATATTCAAACTATTCATGTAATTAATTTGACTCTTAGCATAGTCACCCAAATCTAACTGTAATCTATTAAAATGCCATCTACATAAACATCCATATCTTGCCCATATTTTTACATTTATAATGTAATAAGGTAAATAGTCATTTGCCTTCATTATTCTGCAGAGCAATTTTTTTTTCTCTTGTAAAGAAATCTTAACCCTGCCATAGAATGGCACTAGAGAAAACCTCTATGCCTCAAGCCATTTCAGTGGTTTTGTGCATAAACTGATAAATGCTGATCTTTAAAATTTAATACCTACTCTCTCATTTTCAGACTATGAATTGTAATTTCTTTAAGAGTAATGATACATCTTCAGAATGTTCAAGCTGCGTTCTCAACTGAAACACTGAGATACTGTTATAAGACAATTAATAATGTAATATTAGTAAATGAGGGGTAGCTCTGATTCAGAAACAACCATAAATGCCACTGAAGCAGTGCTAGCTGCACTCCATACCACTAAATGAGGGAACAAACAAATGTCCCTTTGTTTAATAATAGTTTAGACAAAGGAGGCTACTGCCCACGGTAAACATTGAATGCAGGGTCAGAAGATTGATTAGAATGACTGAAACAGTGAAAAACAGAAAGAAACAGGCAGAAAATGAAACCCAAAATAACAATACAAGAAATGAAGTGAACACATAATGGCCTTGAAAGAAATCCAAGCGAAAGAGCTTTTGGGGCAGCGTGTTGCCTGCAAAAGCAAATTTGGATCATGAGGAAAGCAACAGCTTGTACTGTCTTAATGGATTTCAAGAAAAGGTCTTTGTAGTAAAACAGGGTTACTTCAAATAAATACCTGGCTTTTGTAATCAGTTTCTCATTCTAATGGAAACAGCCTGCTATGTCCAAATACTGGCTAGCTGATTAGGCCACAATGGAGTTAGAAATATCTGAAGAAGGAGGAAAAATAGGGAGGGAGGACAAAGAGACATTTTAGAAGAGGGTATTGCAAAAGGAAAAGCAAAAGGCAAATTGAAGACAAAACTCATAGGAAATGAATCTAAGGGAAATGAATCTAAGCGAAAGAGTGTAGTAAAGACAAAACATACTTTTCAGTGGGATAATCACTTGGAAGATACTGTTGACTCTGGGAAAGACTAATTCCTAAAGTTGATAATATGTGTAAGTTTTTGATAGACCAGAAGACCCTATCTGTCATCTCCAAGTGTCATTTCAGAAATGGAGCTCTCTTGAACTGTGCAACAAGGCATCATGAAAGAGGATTAAAACTCATGAAGCTGCTGCCCATTTGGAACATGCTCGGCTCCTTTCACATCTGCAGAGCATTTAGCTGCTTGCATATGGTTGTGTTTGTGCAAATATAATTCCATATTCACTAATAATTCCTGAGGCTAAGGGCCCCTCTTTTGTAACCTTGTTAATATTCTCACAAGGCCTGGTGTGAACGCCTCACAGCATTTGGATTAGAATTCAGTCTGGTGGGGTCCCCCCGCTCCCCCTCCCCCGGTCTCTTTCTCGTACTTTTCTGGCCTCCAGTTTCCTGGCCACCCACATGACGAGACACTCTCCCTCCCGCTCTGTCCCCATTCTCAGTTTCAAGGAATTTCCTTTTGTCAAAGGCAAAGTGTGATTGACATATTTTCCCCCTCTTAAGTGCAGTCTTCTTAATACGTGATTTAACTATGTCCTTATGGGGCTCGTATAATCATTACCTAGGTGAGAAAAAGACCCCCTGCTCCCTCTCCACCATCTGATCTTGGGCTTCAAGCTACAGACTGCTGGTTACTTAGCACTTTTTAGATGCTTTTTATTCATTTTTTAAAAAGAAATTTATTAATTTGGTGCTAGTGAGGGGTTCCAGATTGACAAAACAGGTACTAGGAAAGCAGAATGGCAGCCTAGCCTTGTGTTCCAATATCAAATCACCTCACCCAACGCAGAAAAATCTACCTCATCCTTTCTGGTGAGAAGGGGATTCAGTTTTCCAACCAGTCCTCATGGACTAAGACTGTCGAAAACGGATATGAAACAGAGCTCGCCTCGATCACAGTTTCACAGGATTTAGAGGCAGAAAATCCTGCAGGTTCACTCCTAGTCGCTCATCTAGACAGCAGGAGGTAGAATTCTTTCCTATTATTATCCATTATTCTCCAGTCTGTTCTTCCACAGGAAGAGGCTCCTCCCAGGGTCAACAGCCCTTCTGGGCCAGGCTAACGGCCGACCACGAGCAGCCCCGCCCTCCAGGCGGCCCTGCAGCCCAGCCAGCCAATCAGCATGCACTCCCCCCGCCCGTTGGGAGGGGTGCCGTGCTCCCGTTCGTCAGCACTGGCCTGGTTCCCCTTGGCGACCACTTGTCGACTATGGTGCACTGTGGCAGGGGAGCAAAGTGAGGAGGGAGAATGGGCATGGGGCAGTGCAGGGGGACGGGAGTGTGAGGTGTTTGCAGCCTTTAGATACTTTTAGATAGTTTCAAATTCCTCCTTTGGCAGGTTGCTTACACGAGGCCAAGAAGCTCTCCTGGAAGAACTCGGCTGTAGAAACTCAGTCAAACAAGTTGCCCAGACTGAGCTAGACATCTGTGATACAAGAAGATTGTTCAAAATTCCTGAGTAAATATTTGCAAGATCTTAGAGCAACCTTTAATCAATGTGACAGCTCTTTAATTAATAAAACTTAAAAGACTTCCTCTACTTTTAAAAATCCCATCTCCAAAATATTGACGGTTGGAGGCCAGTTGCATTTGAAATTTGCTAGATTTCAATTAACTGTGCTGAAGTTTCCCTTGTCAAGAATAAATCTCTGTCTTACGTTCTTTTTTTCTTTGAAAGGGGGAGGAAAACAGTTGAGTTTTAAGGAAAAAAAAAGGTTTTATTCTCATGTATATATTTTAAAAAGTTGAAAGGGATATCAGTAGGCATTTGTAATCCCTACCTAATATGGATGAAAAAGTTGTCTTTTAATCAGTTTTGGGGGCAGAGGATCCCTGTGATGTCACAAATCACGTTTACTTGCCTATTTCTGTGAAAATTTTCCCACATTTACTCAAGATACGAGCCTCATAAGTTTCTGCCTTGTACGAGCACATTATAAATGTACAGTTTCTGAAGGACCGATGGGCGTTCTCAAGTCTACGGATGGACTGGGGCCTCCTTTTCCACTGGAGCCACGGGGAGTGTGGTGTGGCTACCCTTGCGCAAGGCACAAGAAAAGAAGAGTGTTACTGCCTCTACAGTGATCTTGGAAATGGTCTGACAGGAGAGAAGAAGGAACCTTTCTGACAGGACAAGACAGGACTGCGGAAGGCAGGGAACGAGGCATGAAGCACTGGGAATGAAGACATAGGGACAAAATGCTACTATGGTCAATATTAATATCTGAGGGGATGAGGTAGGATTGGATACAGGGCAGGAGAGCGCTATGGACCTCAGATGCTAGTCTCCTAAAAAGGAATAGACCAGTTAATTCAAGTTGGAAATTCCAAAATTAACAGAGAAAAAAACAAAACAAACAAAAAAAATCCCAGAAAATTCAGGAGTTAGCCTGCAGAGCAGAGTTTGAATGATATGCAGTTAGCGAAATATGAATTGTCTATTGAATAAAGAGTATAAAAGAAGATACCAAATATACAGGACATGCAGCAGAAATGCAGTGAAAAAATATTATTTGAACATGTAATTAAAGACAGTAAGCTAACACAATACATAAGGTTGAAATGAGGCTGGTCCTATTGCTGATGATACTTAACATCTGTTTGTAACCTCCATAGACTCTTAATATTATATCTATGTAGTACACAGTTGTTGTATACCATATAGGCCAGAACATATGCTGCTCTAAATTGAGTAAGCTTCAGTATCTTGTTAATTGCTTAATTAAATGTATTAACCCTGGCTCCAAGGATTTGTAAGAAGGTATTCTTCACTAAGCAAGCTTCTGAGATGCGACCAGACTGTAATGGTATAAAAAAATCTTTTCATTCTCGTCTTCCTTCACACAAACATGCACAGCGGTAGCCCATAGGTGCTGAAAATATATTTTCATATACTTATATACATATAAATATATTTGCAGTATAAGGCAATGAGTATTTTCAACCATTCTTTTAAGAAAGCTTTTATATTTTCTTGGCCTCACAATGTCTTCAGGCAATATGTTTGCATTGTCAGAGCCCTCTTTAATGCAGTATTGTTTCAACAAGCATAGTCCGGGACTTATTTCCTATATGTCTGGTTTACTTGTAGATAGCTTTAGCAGCTATGGGTCTTGCTGCTGCAATGTGCTAGTACTGTCTCATTTGCCAGAGGCAGAGTTTGTTCTCTGGCTTCCTGCTGTTTTGGCTTGCAAGACAACCAGGAACTGAGGTCAGGTACCTGCTACAAACTTTGTTAAAATGCTGAATTTAAATGTTACGGGAAGGTTCCAGATCGCTGCTGAGTTTCTGAGGCTGCGACTGAAGTGCTTGGAGAAGGTGATGTGAGGGCTATTGTAGGCTCTCAGTTATTTCCATAACTGCAATTGCTGGAAAGTTTTTAAATTATAGAAAGCTTCTAAACATGATTTACAGTAAGTAAATTCAATGTGGACAGAACCGCAGGAACTCTTGACTATACACCAGACTGTTTTATAGTCGACCCCCCACCAGTTGGGACTGCTCTTCTGCCCTTTCCTCTGGGAGTTTTCTATTGAATAGCTTATGCCGCACAGTCTTGTAATCATCTCTGTAATCAATCAGCTCTCCATCCTTGTGTCCACTCTTTTGTCCCAAACTTGGTGATGTGATTCTCACTCACTCAGTATTAAGATTGTGGTATGAGGTCTGGATGTTTTTTCATGTTTTATATGGTTGTCTTGTAAAACAACCACACTCAAAATGAAAACATGGAAAACAAATTTGGCAAATTCTGAAGCAGTCTTGGCTTCCAGAATGATCCCCAAAAGATCAGAATCTGGGTGACCCAAAACATGCCATGATATCTATAGATTTTTTTTTTTCCCCGCAAAGAAAGTCACCTCTGTTCTCTGTTGTCAAAAATCGGCCAGCAATCATTAATTGTTGAAACTTAAACAAGCAAACAATCCAGAACTTGTCTGCTGAGATCAACATATTTTTAAGCCTTTCTCTCTTTTAATTTTGTGTTTGGGAAGGTGTGAAGGGGGAAAGAAGAAAGGAAAGAGGCTTGAATATGTTGCTGATGGAAGATCTTACAGCATCTGCAAACTGTATTTTTTGTATGCAGGAGCGATTTGTGCTGTCCTGCCCTGTCTGTTCTGTTGGACAGTTTCCTGGGCACAGTCAGACAAATGTTCTAAAAGGAGGAGTTAAGAATTAAGGCACATCACTCCTTAAAATTGTTATTTCTTTTTATTATACACTAAAGTGATAAGGTGTTTTCCAGTCATTGTGTTAAACAGTCTGTGTCCCAGTGGCCTTGCAGTTTCAAAGAACAAGATACAGAAAATCTGGAACTGGAAATAGGATAAGATTAGTAGCAGGGAGTATCATAGTCCTGGAGAACAGGGCTAGATGTATCTAGAACCACCAGAATCTAGTTTAGAGAAACTGGAACGCAGTTCAGAAGTTGAATCACTCCGCTCTCACCAAGTACCTGTGAAGCACAGTGGTGAAGTGTGTCTCATGCCCATTAATGCCCAGGACACACATTAAATTCATGACAGTCTGCTACCACTGCTAGTAATTTGAGTAGCAAAGGAATTTCTGTCCCCTCATTCCCCCCAGGCATGAGGAATGCTTGCCCTTTCATTATTAAATTATATTGAATTAGTACTGTATTTGAATTATCAAGACAGGGAATAAAATACAAAATTCCAGAACAAAACACTTCCCAATAGGAACAAGCAACATCCAGGAAATACTGGGATATGGTGTCTGATGTTTCTGTTCCTGACACAAGTGATCAGGAACTCTCTTCTACATCTGATTTTGAGCTGCCTCCAGGTGCCTCCATGGCACTCTTGGACTTTGGAGTCTGAGAGAGAGTGTTTTAGATTTTCCAGAGGCAACTCCTGTTCTCATGGACACTTTGGACAGTGAATGGCATTGTACTGGGAACATCAGCTTGCATTGAGGATTTATACATAATGTTAAATCCCTCCAGTCCTGACCCCTCCTGACTCCTAGACATCTGTGAGAGAACACCCCTGAGATGAAATCAGTAAAAAAACATTTATTTTGCAATGAAGGGATAATCTCATAATAACCAGGGAGTTCCTCCAAGTTCCTGGGACTACGAAGTGAACATTACCCAGTGTTGCTGGCTGAAATACTACAAACACAAATACAATGAAACCTCTGAAGAAGGCAGAACTGCTCAGCACCCAAAAACCATGTTTATTTTCTCCAGAGATGAAGGGGAGCTTGCAGGTCAGCAGGAATTGTGCATTCTGACTGGTATTTATTGACTCAGAAGTCCTTGCTGACAGACAGACAGGCAAGCAGAAAAGGGTTCCATTACAGTGACGTCGTTTCTTTCCCTCTTCGCCCCTGAGGCTCTCACTTCTGACAGTCTTTATACATTGCTGTGGCTTCTCCAGCTGCAGCTGGGGTGAATGGCAGCTGCCTTTCACCTCACCGATGTTGGAAAACTGTCTGCCCGTAGGGAAAATGACTGTCAAACTTTCAGTGACTTACTGCAGCACATCTATCAGATGTAACAACAACATAGAGCTTTGGTGTTTGGCCTTTCCTCTGAGGACTGGAATGGAAGGCTAGGTCAGATATTGAATGTGAACCATGGATGGCTACTGAGGCTTTGAAAAAAAAAAAGAGGCTAGAATCAAAAGGTATCTTTAGGTCTTGACCTAATTTCTCATTAAGTTTAGGAAATAATGAAGAAGGGTGATACTGGTCACATGGAGCAGTAGTAGAAAAAACACTTTTTGTTTTCCTATTGCTGTGTTTCTCTGTAGATATTCTGCATGGAATAAGAACTTTAATCATGGACAAGGCGCAAAGAATCATGGAAATTTTAGGCACTATATTTTCTAAATTTGCTCATGGTTAGGCAAAGTGGAGCGGGGAAGCGTTAGAAAGGCTGAGCAGAGTTCTTTTTAATTGGCAGTGCCATATGATCTCCTGCAGTAGCAGGAGGAAAGTCTTGTAAAACACACTTAATTTGAACACAGGGGTTGGAAAGGAAGAGGAAAAGCTATCCCTCCTGGGAAGAAGCAAGAGATTTAGATCCTAGATTTGTGGTAGTTTTGTTACCATGAGATTCGTTTAGGTCTTCCTTGTTTCAGGGATTCATGCTGGTTGGCACTTCCTGGACTGATTGTACCTCTCAGCAGTGTCATGTACATGCACAGAGATAGGATTCACAGCACAAGCAAAGTCTGCACACCTTATCGTGGATTCGCTACAAGGGAACAGCTTATTTGCTAGTGAAGTACATTGCGCCTAGTGCAGATTCTTGTGTTACATCTTGGACAGAAGATATCCTTAAACAGGAAACATGCTAGCATGAAAGAATGAATCTTATCTCCTTCACAAGAGCAGGCACAGATGCACATGTCCCTTTTTTGGATGTGAAAACTTTTAGATCCAGAGCAAACTATTGTAAATCAGAGTTATGTCTGAGCGCTTCTACAGATTCTATTTAATGATGTTGACAGGACACTTCACTCTGTTTTCCTTCTTCTATCTGTCTCTTGACCAGAGTCCTACCATTCAGTCATTATGTTAACTTCTGGTCTAGTTTTGCTCAGTACCTCTAACTCCTTTTCCTTCAAAGCCTTTAAAAGCTCCTAATGAAAATATTAAAGGAAACATTTGTTTTCTCCTGCTTATGCTTACAACCTCAAGTATCAAATATAAAGATTGAAGGTAGTAGCACTGCAACCTGATCATTTTTTTCTTGATTACTTCTTGAATTTTAGTGCACTTGAACATATATGAGGATAGAGAAAAATAGGGAAAAATAGGTGAAAATATTTACTGTGCAGAAATGTAGTTTTGGGGACTGTCTCTTAGGCATATGTATGTAATTGGAAAACCCACAGTTTTGATGTTCAGGTCTGTACAAAGTTCTGTTGGATTATGAATCTGGAATTATGGAATTTGAAGTGACCAACTGTTGTTGGTGATTTTCTTTAAAGACTTGATTGCTTCCCCTTTTCTCTAGTTTTGCTTCCATGCATATTAAATCTCCTCTTCCTGATTCTTTCCTTACTTTATTTCTCTGTATCTCATGTCCACCTAACATTCCTATACTGTTAATACTGTAGACTTAATTTTCCAATGGGTTCTACAACTGCAGCTGCCTTTTAATTCAGCATCTCTGAAAATGAGATACTCATGTTTTTCAGTTGGAAAACCATTTTTTTTCTAAAAAATAATGCTTTTCATTTACAGTTTAAAGAACCTCTAATCTATGTAGACTTTAAAATGCTTTCTGTGTCCATGCTATGTTCGTGCAGGAATCTGGCAGCCATTTCTAAGGAGCATTAAGCAACAAGCTCCTGTAGTGAACAACAGAATTATTTTTTTTATTTAGAGATAACATAAGTCTAACAAAACGGAAACCAGGCTCTGTACTTCACTGTAGACCAGAACTTTCTCTTCCCAGATGAAGGATGACCTTTAATTGTGTCAGTTCCACCTCATATCCTCAAAAAACAAGGACAGCTGTTTCACACATGAAAAGAAGCAGAGGCTGTAGCAGCCATATTGATCAAGGGTAGATCATTACTGGGATAACCTTGCAATAGTTACATAAATTAGACCCTTCTCCATCAGTCAAGTCTCCTACAGCCTCCATACAAAAATAATTGATCTTAAATGTCACAAATTAAATTAGCTCCTGCCTACACATGCCCCTTTAACGGTCAATGTTGTAACAGTGCTAATGTAGAAAAGTTTAGAAAAGCTGCCCATCATGGTTAACTCATGGGGCATCAAGGAAGGATTTCTAGACATACAAAAAGTGGAAGACACTGCGCTGGAGCTGTTCTGACCACTCAGCAACAGGAGGAAGGGACAAACTTGGAGCTAATGGTGCCCTATCTCTCAGTCTGCTGGAGGAGAAGTTCCCCAAACTCTTACACCACTTATGCTCCCCAAGCTTTTGCTCCTTTTGTTCCTGCCACTCTCCCCAGTATTCAGCTTTTGATTCTCTTTCACTGTTCCTTTAACAGCTCCACAGTGCTGAGGGGGTGGGTAGGCAGGCATTTCTTGGACCTCTTCTGTGGAGCAGCTGTGATTGTTTCCTGAAGATGTGTAAGCTAGCTAGGAAAGGTAGCTAGGCTCGGTTTTGCTACATGCTGAAAGGCTTTCTCCATCAACCCAAAGGAGGATCTGAAATGTGGTGAAAAGGTATAGAGTTATCAGCCCTAAACGGGAGAGTTTGCACAGCTGGGGAGTAACTGGACAGTTTCTACGTCCTCTCATGAGCTGAAACAATTCCATTACCCACAGCCTACCATAAATCAGCCATCTTCTGCTCTTGAATAGGCATTCAGTTTGCTCTTCTGTTTCTTAAAGTTAGGGGCTCTTAGTCAAAGGAGTGATTTCAGAAGAGTTGTTGGAACAGAATCACAGCAATAAAGAGTCAAATCATTTTTTTCTGGAAAAAATTGTCACTGAATGCAGTCACCTAAAATGCAGTTTTAAAATATGAATTCACTTTGACTATCTGTTAACTTCCCATGAACAGTCGAGCCATTTAGTTCTATTGACAAGAAAATCTGTACAAAGTCCATGCCAGAGATACATATGTGTGTATTTAAGTGAACCAGTTTTTAAGTTCTTATGCATAAGCATTCAGTTTTGAAGTGCTTACACATTCCGCCAGCAAAGGAATGGAAATGATACAATGTGATTTATCTGACCAATCCAAACTAACCCAGACAGCTGCAGCACAGGCTCTCTTGATGGTTGTTACCATGCTAGCAGTGGTAGAAAGTAGATGCCTCAGATTATATTTTTGTGGTGGGCTGCACACTCAAGTCTTCTGCTGATGACTCAAATGCTGGAAAAAGCACAACCTGATTCCAAGGATCAAGTGCTCAAAGTGTATGAGCCCGCAGTTCTGAATCCTGCTTTTGGCAAAAAGCTGCATACTGGAAGTATTCATTTAATTTGGTTGTTCATTTCTATATTTAAACATGAACGTGCCGTTAAGGCACAGTGTGCATGCTGGGCAGAGTATGGAAATCAAGCAAAACCCCAATATATTCAAAATTGCTGAGAGAACTTTTGACAAGTTTCATGAAGCAGGTAGCTATATTAGGACAAAAAGGTGGAGAAAAATCCTGGCATTTAATGTCACAGTATACATCTGTTGTGATCATAGAATCATAGAATCATAGAATGCTTAAGGTTGGAAGGGACCTCTAGAGGTCATCTAGTCCAACCCCCCTGCACACGCAGGGTCACCTAGAGCACGTGGCACAGGACTGTGTCCAAGCGGGTTTTGAAGATCTCCAGAGAAGGAGACTCCACAACCTCTCTGGGCAGCCTGTTCCAGTGCTCTGTCACCCTCACTCTTAAGAAATTTTTCCTTAAGTTCCTGTGGAACTTTTGGTGCTTCAGTTTGTGGCCATTACCTCTAGTTCGGTCAGTGGCCACCACTGAAAAGAGGCCAGCACCATCCTCCTCACTGCCTCCCTTGAGGTACTTATATACACTGATCAGATCCCCTCGCAGCCTTCTCTTCTCCAGGCTGAACAGGCCCAGCTCCCTCAGTCTCTCCTCATAGGGCAGATGTTCCAGGCCCCTGATCATCCTCCTTGTAGCCCTGTGGTGGACTCTCTCCAGCAGCTCCACATCCGTCTTGTACTGTGCAGCCCAGAACTGGACACAATACTCCAGATGCGGCCTCACCAGGGCTTTATATCTACTTCCTGCTTTTCATCTTCAAGTTAATTTATAATTTATCTGCAACAAGGCTGAGACAGTTAAAAAAAAAAGCAAATATTTTTAAAGAAATGTTTTCACCTACATCTACTGAAATATTGCTTTGACTATGATAACCTGAAATCAATCAAAGAGCTGTTAAGGAAGCTCATCTGCCAGGTTGACTCGGCCATTTTCTGCTTCTTCTGCCTGTCTGCAGACTCAGAATTTTTTTTAACACTCTCTAGTTGGAAGGATAAGACTTCCAAGTGATCACTGAATTTCATCACTGAAATACAGTTTCATGTGACATTTGCTGTAAATTCATACTCATCCTGTACCTGTGTAACACTCTCATGAGAATATTCCTGTAAACAATTCAAAATTTAAGAACAGAGGCCTCATTAAATAGGAAAGAAAAAAAAAAGGCTCAAGACCTGACAATTAGATTTCTTAAGGATATGTCAAAATGCCAGCAAAACAACTGTCAAACCCTGGAGATGCCTGAATTCCTTACATAGCTCCTTGTGTTCTTGAAGATCTGCTGTGGCATGTTTAGCTCTTGACAGCATGAGACACTACAACACATAGCCTGAAGGATCTCCAAAGCCTGCAAGATCTCTAAAAGAAAACCACCCTGGCAGGCGCAGTGTTCCTGCATCTTCCACTGCACGTCCTTCAGCTTTTGATGAAACAGCAGGGATACATGCCTATGATTTAGCAGCAATGCAGGCTATGCATATGCTTGTCCTGTCACCGCCTCTGCCCACAGTCCCCACGTGGGAGCCCGGATTAGTTTATAGCTTCCTGTCTACGCTAATTCTTGCTGTTTTTCTCTCTCCTACCTTCTTTCCTCCTTCTTTATTTGTAGCAGGCAATCTCTGCCAAGAATTTGTGAAGAAAGGTAATCTGAGGACATATCTGCTGTATTTTCAAGAGGTGTATTTTGACTGAGGTGTGGATTTGGAAAAAAAACAGCAGTCAGAATGTAATATTCATGGAGCACTATACCTAACCATTTTGGTAAATTGCTTGTTGCCCGAAGCTTGGACTTCATACAAAGGTCTCCCTTTCTTCAAAATACCGTTTTGGAAATCAAGTGATTTTTTCTTAACCAGAAGACAAAACCAGGAGGCTTTCCTGTTTATTACTGAAATCCCCAGCCCTCTGAAATATTTCGAGCAAAACCAAAGTCTATCTGGACTGGAGACCGCGATGCGGCCCTGCCGGGTGCCCGGCGAGCCGACGCCCCCTGGCCGCGGGAAGCTGCTACCACCGTCTGCGCCGTGGGCCCGGGCCGCGCGCCTGGCCCGCCGCGTCATGGTGAAGCTGCGGCCATGCTGCCTCTTGTCCTGAGTAAGGCCAGTCTGCCTGGAGGATCCCTGAGCCCAGAGGAGCTGGTGCTCAGCCTTGTTAAAGTGGCATGAGCGGACATCTGCTGCACACGCTTTATTTATTAATTGGAAGGGCTGTGTGAGTGGGGCAGTAAATCTAACACATTTTCTCAATCTGGACCCCAGCCAGGTAGGATTGACAGCTGGAGAAACTCATGCATTTTGAGTGCTAAATAGGTTATCTACTACCCATTAAAAGAAAAGCATTGAGCTTTACAACAGTGCCTCCAAGCCATGCCCTTGTTTTTGGCTTTGCCACTGGCAAGGCTGAGTGTCTGACCCCTGTTAATGTGCGGTGCTTTTATAGGAAGAGAGAGGGAAGTAATTTTATACTCAGCATGTGAGTGATTCATGTTCTCAAAGGGGATAAAAATGTTATTAGAAAATTCTCCTGCCAAATGTGTGGCAAACGAAACCAATTTATTAATGCTGTGAAGCCAATGTGTGAAATTGAGATAAAAGGTGAGGTGCGGTCTCACTGTGCTTACTGTGGCAGAACAGGCTGCAGCACAAAGGCTTCTTGTCTAGAGAAAGTGGATGCTGCTGTTGGAAGCACAAGTACTAGCAGCAAACAAACAAACATTTTCTTCAATTCAGGTGTGCTTCCAAGTGTTGGAGTGAGAGATGCTGGGTCTGAAAGAGCACAGCTGGATCATGAGGCATCCAACAGCAGCCTGAAAGCTATAAAACATTGTTTGGACATCTATTATTTCCAGGGATCAATGTTTTTTCTTCATTTAGTGCTACTATTTGTTTTATTACATATTAAGGATGCTCTGTGCTCTATGTTGAACCAGACCCAAAATAGAAACAATCCCAGACCCCAAAACACTCCTGATTGGCAACAAAGTCCAGATAAACGAGACAATTTTGGAGCTGAACAAGAGATCCCGATGGTGCCTAGGATGTAGTCCATTCTTTTACACAAATGTATTTTACACAGGATATTGAAGAAGGTGACCATATGTCATAGAGTACCCATAAAGCAGATGCTGTATTATAGTCAGAAGCGAAGTTAGAGAAGATTACATTGAGATAACTCCACACTCAAAAGTTCAAGAAATCTCCGCCTTGTGCTGCTAACCTGAAGAATACAGTGACTTTTCTCTGGTCTTTGCCCCCTCTGCCAGTGGAGTGTTTGGTACAACAGACAAAGACTTAAATAGCAAGGATAGAAGTGTAAATCTCTTTTATCTCATGTGAAAATAGCACATCTTTTCAGCACCTTATCTGGACAAAGAACAGCTAACCAGAGTTTGGCAGGACAGAAGAGATCTTCAGGGGAATTTCTGCCTTGAAAAACTCATCCCTTCCAGAACAGATCACTGTCCGTCATCTAATGGTATCTGTCTTCAGATTATCAAGTTGAATGCTTATCAGCTAAATGTGCAGTTCTTCTGGATTCTTTTCCCAAATAGCCCCAAAACATACATACTAAAGACTCCATTTCCTAGCTAGAAGTAGGTAGAAAATTGGGCCTTGTTCTAACAGATTTTGACTATCATTCAGTCATCATCTTCAAGAAGGTTTACTGCATTGATTTATACCCAGAAGTAAGGCTGAGGATTGTTCTGAGCAACTTCTCAGTAACTGGAATCTTGCGATTTACTCACTTAGCAGCACGGGATCCCACTAAAAAGAAAAAAAAAACTATTCCACTTCTCAATCTGTGTGTCAGGTCGCTTGCATATAATGTAGGTGAAGTTCAAGATCAATGTTCAAGACCTTGTCTGGGACTGACTAGGTTACTCAATATCTGATTGGAACCAGGATCTCCTATAGATAAGGTTATCACAGAATCACAGAATGATTGAGGTTGGAAGGAATTTCCAGAGATCATCTAGTCCAATCCCTTTGCTCACTCAGCCTCATCTACAGCAGGTTGTCGAGCTGGCTTTTGACTATCTCCAAGAATGGTGACTTCACAGTTTCTGCTAGCAACCTGTTCCAGTGATTAGTCACCCTCAGAGTTTTCCCTTATGTTCATATGGAACTTCCTGTGTTACAGTTGGTGCCTATTGCGTCTTGTGCTATCACTAGGCACCACTGAAAAGAGTTTAGCCCCATCCTCTCTACTCCTTCCCTTCAGATACTTACACATATTGATAGGACCCCCTTCTCCAGGATGAAGACTTCCCTTCTCTCGGTCCTTCCTCATATGAGAGATGCTCCAGTCCTTTCATCATCTCACCAGCCTTTCACTGGACTTGCCCCAGTAGTTTCATGTACCTCTTGTACTGGGGAGCCCAGAATTGGGCACTCTCCAAATGCACACAGAATCACAGAATGCTTAAGGTTGGAAAGGACCTAGTCCCAGCCCCTAGGGACAAGAGAAGAAGGCTAGAGAGGGGAAGACTCGCCCTGGGTAGAGGAAGATTGGGTCAGAGGGCACCTAAGGAAACTCAATACCCACAAATCCATAGGCCCTGATGGGATGCACTCCAGAGTTGTATGTGAGCTGGCAGATGTCATAGCTAAGCCTCTCTCCATCATCTTTGAAAGATCCTGGAGAATGGGGGAGGTACCAGGGGACTGGAAGAAAGCCAATGTCACGCCAGTCTTCAAAAAAGGCAAGACCCAGGCAATTACAGGCCAGTCAGCCTCACCTCCGTCCCCAGAAAAGTGATGGAACGGCTCATACTGGCCATTGTCTCCAGGCACATGGAGGACAAGAAGGTGCTCAAGAGTAGTCAGCATGGATTTACCAAGGGGAAATCATGCTTGACTAGTCTGATAGCCTTCTATGATGGAATGACCGGCTGGATAGATGAGGGGAGAGCGGTGGATGTCGTTTATCTCGACTTCACCAAGGCTTTTGACACCGTCCCTCACAACATCCTCCTGGGCAAGCTCCAGAAGTGTGGGATAGATGAGTGCACAGTGAGGTGGATTAGGAACTGGCTGGATGGCAGGGCCCAGAGAGTGGTGATCAGTGGTGCAGAGTCTAGTTGGAGGCCTGTAGCTAGCGGGATCCCCCAGGGATCAGTCCTTGGTCCAGTCCTGTTCAATTTATTCATCAATGACCTAGATAAGGCACAGAGTGCTCCCTCAGCAAGTTTGCTGATGATACCAAACCGGGAGGAGTAGCCGATAGCCCAGAGGGCTGCGCTGCCATCCAGAGGGACCTGGACAGACTGGACAACTGGGCCGTGAAAAACCTCATGCATTTCAACAAGGCCAAGTCTAAAGTCCTGCACCTGGGGAGGAATAACCCCAGACACCAGTACAGGCTGGGGACCGACCTTCTGGAGAGCAGCTCTGCGGAGAAAGACCTGGGTGTCATGGTGGACGACAAGTTGACCATGAGGCAGCAGTGTGCCCTCGTGGCCAAGAAGGCCAATGGGATCCTGGGGTGCATTAAGAAGAGCGTCTCCAGCAGGTTGAGGGAGGTGATCCTGCTGCTCTACTCAGCCCTGGTGAGGCCGCATCTGGAGTATTGTGTCCAGTTCTGGGCTCCACAGTACAAGAGGGATGTGGAGCTGCTGGAGAGAGTCCACCACAGGGCTACAAGGAGGATGATCAGGGGCCTGGAACATCTGCCCTATGAGGAGAGACTGAGAGAGCTGGGCCTGTTCAGCCTGGAGAAGAGAAGGCTGAGAGGGGATCTAATCAGTGTATATAAGTACCTCAAGGGAGGGAGTGAGGAGGATGGTGCTGGTCTCTTTTCACTGGTGGCCACCGACAGAACTACAGGAAACGGCCAGAAACTGAAGCATCAAAATTTCCACAGGAAGATAAGGAAAAATTTCTTAAGAGTGAGGGTGACAGAGCACTGGAACAGGCTGCCAAGAGAGCTTGTGGAGTCTCCTTCTCTGGAGATCTTCAGAACTTGCTTGGACACAGTCCTGTGCCACATGCTCTAGGTGACCCTGCGTGTGCAGGGGGGTTGAACTAGATGACCTCTAGAGGTCCCTTCCAACCTTAAGCATTCTATGATTCTATGAAGTATTTTACTACCTATTTTACTTATTTATTTTTTCTATTATTTGAAATCTACTTGAGTGTTTGAGGTGGAATCCTGTCAAGAGGAGAAATCAAAAGAGAGAAAGCTTGTCTCTTTGTTTCCTCTTTTAAAGTCAGAGCAAAATCTTCTAATCTATTTTTAGTGTAGGTGTGGTTAAAAAGTGCCGTTTCCATTGTCTCATCCTTTAAATGGCTTCAGTGGTTGGTCAAAAGTGGTTTTCTTTGTTTGTTTTCTAGTAAACAATGCTCCAAGAATATGTGATAGGGTTTTTGTAAACTAGCAGTGTGGCATTTTGAAAGAATCTCTAGTGATTAGATTTTCATTGGTAAAACTCACATCCACAGTTCTTGCCAGAAAATGTGTCTGCAGCACTGAAGGTGAAGTCCTTGAAAAATTTCTCTATGTCTTGTCTTTGAACCATTAGATTAATTTAATGACATTTCTTACTGGCTATCATCTCTCCTAGCACTAGGCAATGCAGTGTTGGAGTAAATACTCCACAAGTGAGTGGAAGGAAAGAGTGCAAAATAATAGGAATAACATATGTTGCTCTCTTGGTAGGATGCTGAGCATTGTAAATCAGAGTGGACTTCAGCCCCTGCTGTGAGTGTCAGCAACACAGAATTCCCCCTGTTTATGTCCCTTTGCACAAAGCTAGTGCAAATTTGAGCCCCTCCTCTTTGGTCCAATAAATTCTGAAATGAAGAGATCTTCATTCTCCATTCCTGGAAATGCTGATTTGAATCTCTAGGTATTTGACTTTTTTAAAAAAATATATTTTCCTATTAAAACATCTTTAGTTGAATTACATAAAATTGTTTTTCTACAACCTGTTGGCAAAAATAGTGGAACATTAATCTTATAATCCCAATATGCTTTCAGTTAGTGCTTACAGACCTGTTCAGATACGCTGAGAATTGACAGTCAAAGACAATACTGACCTTAAAATCAGTCAGCAACACATTGTCTTTAAAAGAATTGTATTACCTTACACCAAGGTTAAACAGGGTACTCAGAGAGCAGTTTCTTTATGCTTTTATTCCTATTTTGACAGATCATGGTCTATGTGGTAGGTTCTTTGAGTGAAATTCCACAGTCCCAACAGGAATGCTTAGGAGGAGTGAAAATCCTTAGGCAGTGAAAAATGTTCAATGTGTAGTTACCAAAAGGCAGGTGAATAAACATAATTGCCATGACAACCGTAACATGTAGTCAATGAATAGCATATCAGACTGGAACATGATCAATTTATTTTTCTCTGCATGTAGCTGAGAACTCAAATGGGATTTTGCATTTAAAAAATAATAGCCTGTATTGGGATTCCTCCTAAACTTCTCCTTACCTGTTAGATTTTTCCTCTTAATTTTAAGTCCAATTTCTGACTGTATCTGGTTATAAATGGCGCAGCCTGCAGAATTCTTTTTGAGTTGTCACAGAAAGAATTTTCCTTAGATAGCACAAAATGTAACTCAGATGTATGATCTGAAAAGGAACAGACTGAGCTTGTTAAATTCACAGTTAGTGCCATGCTCTTGAGGTGATTCACCAAATTGATCTGGAGTTCTGCATGAGGCTGACATAGCATATTCTTATCCTGATGGAATAAAGTCCTCATTTTCACCTGCTCAGAGTTAATAAAATGAGATATTTTAGTAATACAAAGGAGATTAATAGCTGTGGTGGAATGGAGTCTAATTGTTGAGAAATGATGAAAGAGTTCAGCTCATAGTGAATGACTGAACATGATCTTTTGGTGCAACACTATGGCTGAGCAAGCCCAGTAAATGATGGTTGGGTGGTCACTGCATGTATTAACATGCAATACTGAATAAAGAGATCATATTTCCTCTACAAACAGAACTGTTGATAGGTTTCTACGCTAGATGTGTGTCCAGGTCTGCTGTCTACACTTCATAAAGGTGCTGAAAAAATGACAAGAGTTTAGAAAACAATTGCAAATATGACTGCAAAGGGAGTCTTTGTAGCAAGAGAGTAGCTCAAAAGTAGGTAAGCAAGAGCTCAGCCACGATCTGTAGGCAACTCTGCAATCAGAAGATTTTAATTTCAGAAGATTTTAATTGAATGACTCAGAGAAAAGTAAAAATGACCTTAAGGTTTCAAGTTGATAAACTGAGAGCTAGGTAAATTCACACTGAAAATCAAGGACAGATATTAGTGGAAGGGCTACTGTGTTGCTGGAAAAACTTGCCAGCAGTTCATTTAATCCTCTTCACTTGAAGTGACAATGAATTTACATTGTGTCTGGCTGTTCACTTCTGAGATGTCCTCAAAAGACAGAAAAGAGTTTTCAAGATTTGTGTAGATTTGTATATTTATCGCCATAATTCAGGATACAGATTCCCAGTTATCTTTTAGCCACAAAATCTGTGTTTACGTGTTTATCCCACTCCTTGGCATGTGGGACTGCTTATTCTGCTTTGTGGTAGTCACAGTGGTGTTTTGCTAACTGTCATATAAAAGATTATGGAAACTGAGATAGTTTTCTAGCCAGAATCGATAAGTAAACTAAAGTTATTTATTTGGATTGTTTTTCAAACTCTACCCATAAACAAACTTGCCTATTCTTCTTTCAGTTTTGTTCCTGTAGTATGAAAATGTCACATTTGGAAAATAAGTGGAATCTCACTGCTCCTGCTGCTGGTGGTGTCTTCACCTCATTCCTCAGTTTCTTCAGGCTAACTGCAGCTGTTGTGTTGGTGCTGAGTGGCTAGTAAAATAATGAGCTGGGACTCGGCAGCATATTGTATGCAAAAGCAATGACTTTATTGCCAAGAGTCCATATAAAATAAATTACTGCCATGACCATTTAAAAATCATCACTTTCTATGGCATCTCCTTATATAGGTCAGCTATTCCTGACTGCCAGGAGGTCTAGCAGGACTGAGCAGGAATACTGGGACTGGAACATGAGAGCAAGAGGAAAGTAGAGGGAAGTAAGAACAGGCTTTCTCAAAGATTGAGGCTAGATTTTGCTCTTTCATGCTGTGGGATGAAGGTAATTTTTCTGACGTGATCAGCTGTCAACAACTAGATGAGGAGAGCAGGTTCGTGCACCTGAAGGTGAGAAGGAAGAAGGACAAAGGCGTGTAGTCAGATGGGTAGAAATGGCCAAATGTGGAAGGAACAGGAAGAGTCTTCGTTCCTTTCCAGACTCTGGATGAAAACTGACATTAATTAATTCCATTATTCACTACTGTAAGTATTTATCTGTGTATAATACTGTGAGAGGGATCCATCTCTACATTTAGGATTTTGAAAATTGACAGTTTAATATTGCTGTCAAGTATCTGATAGTACAAATTAGAGAAGGCTGTGTTGGATGAAAAAATCTCATCCTGCTAGCGATCCACATGTGCGTCACTAATGTGTGACATTTTGAGTGGTTCTGTTTTTTAAACTTGAAGGTGTAAGTTTTAAAGAAATAGCATACAATCATGTAATTAAAGGCAGAACCAGAACGTAAAGCCATTGGAGAACCTAATTAATATAAGCAGCATATAACATAAACAGCCATACTAGAGTGTTTCTGACTTTAGAGGGCCTAACATTGCAATGGTATTAATGTTATCTTAACTAGATTTTCTTGTTTGTTGAATAGTATGCTTCAGCCTGTCTGGTAGCCATAGGCTCCAGTTTAGTGTGTGTTCATTGAATTTTGCAAGCCTTGTGCTTGGGCACATTGATGCTACAACTCAGCCTCTGTTGAAATCCTCACTCTGCCTTCATTTTCTCTTACTCTTATCATTCCATTTCAATGGTTTCCCTGAAGCTCAGCTGTCCAAAACAGCACATGCAGTATTCTGCTGCCCATCTGTTCATATATACAAAGAAGCATGACCACATCCCCACAGCCTCAACCAGTTTCGTTTGCTTCCTGCAGTCTTTGGGTTCCAGATAGAAGTTTTTTTTTAAGAAACCTTCCCTGATCTGTCCACTTACTGTGTGTGTTTGTATTTACAAGGAAACCTTATCATAATTGCACATAATTTACTGCACCAAGAAAGGGGCATTTGCCCTCCTACTGCAATCCGTATAAAACAATTTGTTTAATGAGAGGAATGAGAAGAATGAATTTCTTTTCTGTCTGTTCCTATTATTCATTCAGTCTTGTGCATCTCCAAACTTCAGCTGTCTTACCTGGTCTTGCCAAGAAGTTCTACTACTAAGAGTTTTCATTTATCCATTATTATTTCAGCAGTAGCATCAAAGATGAGAGCCAAAAATATAGCTCTCTTATTCTTGGCATTGTATAAACTCATGAAAATAGAGTCTCTTCACCATAGAATCATAGAATCATAGAATGCTTAGGGTTGGAAGGGACCTCTAGAGATCATCTAGTCCAACCCCCCTGCACATGCAGGGTCACCTAGAGCACGTGGCACAGGACTGCATCCAAGCGGGTTTTGAAGATCTCCATGAGGATTTTCACCGCCCAGTTGTCCAGTCTGTCCAGGTCCCTCTGGATGGCAGCGCAGCCCTCTGGGCTATCGGCTACTCCTCCCAGTTTCGTGTCATCAGCAAACTTGCTGAGGGAGCACTCTGTGCCTTCATCCAGGTCATTGATGAATAAATTGAACAGGAAATTTGCTTAAAATTGCTTAAAATTGCTTAAAATGTCCTTGAGCCAGATAACTCATACTCCTGCAGCAAACTTTTCTCATCTCATTTTATTCCTTGCTATGGATGCCGGCAAAATGATCATCATCTGGAAGCAATGACTTTTTCTACTTAGACACCAAATGTCTACTTGGTTCATTATTCAAGTTTGACCAAGCAAGGTGAATGATGTGGATTCAGAATGTATTTTATCCCACCTCCACTCTTCCCTTGACATTATATTATAGCATAAGACACTGATCTGTGGACATTTGTTCTATAGCTATATGTAAAGTACCATATGTTTTACAGAACAGAACAATAGTGAAAGCCATATTTTCAGTCAATATGCTTTGAGATTTGGATGTCTTTTGGTCACTGTATATTTTCTGAACTGGCACATCTCAGCAATCAGAAAGTTGCATATGATTAGTCTGTGTTTTACCTGGGGGCTCAAACGCTTGAATCCTTGTGCTAAGAGTTTGTCACAGATTTAGGATGAGTGCAGTTTCTGGAAAAATAATCACAACCAAGTGGTAAAATTTAGCTTCTTTTCTGCAGTCATAGCTTCTTTTCTGCAGTCATGATACCCAAACAATGAGTAAACCTGCCAAAATACCTGTCTGGCACTGAACAAGATGTTGTGTCAGTTTGTAAGCCAAAGTGCTTCAAGTGATGACCAGTGAAAGCAGGACACCATTGCCTGGGAAACCAAATAAATATAAGCACATAGCCATCCATCACTGCCATCTGGAAAAGATTGGGCTGAACGTCTTCCTGTCAGGATCTGCTACAGTATTTATTTGTATAGCTGAGCTTTGACTTTGGGGATTTCAACAAAATATTCCTGTCAGTGATGATTCAAAGAGAAGATTTGGGGTTGACTGTCAGGCTAGTCTAAGTCCTGTTAGTTCAATTTTCCAAAATTGCAGTTCAACTAATTGTTTCTTTTTCTCTCTTTTTTTTTCTTTTTCTCTCTCTCTCTTTTTTTTTTTTTTTTTTTGTAGGCACTTCACATACATGAAAACAACATGTGAGACATTGTCTTGCTTTGGCATTATGTGCATATGTTACCAAAGTGCTGCAAATGATCATGAGCTGGTAACATGTACAGGTGTAAGGACTAATGATGGATGAGCTTGCTCCTCTGATGTATTTTTAAACCCATTAAAAAGCACAAGTTTTTGCTTAACACAAATAATTTGGTGTGTCCTCCTAACATCAGGAGCTCAATAAGGGCTGAAAATTTTTGTTATTTTAAGCAATAAAAAAGATCACATGAATGTACTAACGTAAGGAGCTTGTGGGGAAAAAAATAGTAGTTCTGAAGATGAGATGATAATGCGTGGATATTATGATGCCATAACAATACCTTCCAATTTAGTGAAGTGATACAACTAGAAGATTAGCAGGAGAAGTACAAGATACAGGAGAGGGGTAAGAGGCAACAGTTTGCTGACTACAACTTAACAATGAAAAGTGTACTGATTCTCTTTTTTTCCTTTTAATGAGGATATAAGAAAAGGGAACAAAGAAATGAAAATTTACATTTGCTGCTAACCACCGAGACTGAAGAGAATAAGAACAAAATGTTCCCAAACCAATTAATGCCACAAAATGCCAAGATTAGGGAGGTCTGTAAGTGTTATGCATGCTGATAACTGTCAGAAATTCAGTTTAGTCAAATAAGCACCGAATATTTTCCTGAACTGTATGGAGAAAAGAACTATTGTTCAGAACACAAGGACTCTAGTCAGTTAAGATAACCGCCTTATATCTGCTTTACCATGTGGGAGAGCTGGGGAGAAGCTCTACCCCAAGTAGTTTGGCCTCAGGACCAAAGAGATTTCTGTGGGCAAAGGACATGGAGTGAATTACTGAATTCATTGGTGTGTGCATACAAAGTGAAGAAAAAAAGAAAAAAAAAAAAGATTAGGAAATCTCAGACCAAACCCTCAATCCTTTTTTCATCGTTTACTTACTTTTTACTCATTTGGCTCCGTTTGACTATCGCGGGAATTTATATTAATAAAGCCATGGTAAAGAAGAACTGGGGCACTGCAATTTTGCTTTTAGTGGATGAAAGATGAAGAGAACAACCCTAAAACTCCCCAATGTGAAAAAAAAAAAAAAGAAGAGATCCTCAGTGCAGGAAGAATGGCAGCCATGTGGATTCACATCATCTTTTTCTGTATGTATGTAATAAAGCTGACAAAAATGCTTCCTGTCAGTGTCTTTGCTTTTCACCTCCCTAGTGGTGTTAAATGTGTGGGAGCAGGGAGATCCAGAGCTTGATCACAGATAGGTTCATCTTCAGTATATCCCTAAGGATTCATGTGCTCTGGGAGAGGAATCATTTTCCTTCCTGGGACAGCTGTGCCCTTCCCATAGCCCTCCTAAGAAATCACCATGAAGGCATTTTTGGAGAGTTTGCCTTTTCCCTGAGCTGTCTCTTGCAGACCCACTGTAATTACAGCAAAAAGCACTAACATTCATCAATGAAGAAAAGATTTTCAGGGAACAAAAATTAGGCAGCAAATATATATGAAGGATGTTCTGAGATCAGAGGGTTTAATTAAACCGATCTTTAAATTAAAATGTTGAGATACATGGCAACAAAGCAAGAGTTAGCTGACACTCAAAGGAAAGAAGGGCAGCAAAGGAAAAAGAATGAGTTAATGCGGCCAAAAAGCACAGGGGAATAATATATTTTTTATATAAATACATCAGGAGTAGGACAAAATGTTGTAAAGACCATATGTCTATTTAGATATAAAGAGGTATCTAAAATCAGTGATGGTTGATTCAGTCCGGATTCCTTAAAATCTCTCTTCCAAAGGGCAAGGAAGGAATGAGGCCAAACCATTAGGGGATTATTAATTATTGAACAATATACAATAATAAAGGGCTAGACTCAAAACGTCTAGCCCTTTGACAGATGGCTGCCCTAGAATATAGATGATTTCAAATAATATGTAACATCTTATCTTTTTACTTTATTTATTGCGTCATGACTATTTTCTAGGTAAGAAAAAGGAAACACTCTGTGTTTATGCTGTGGGACGAAAGACAGGGACTTAATTAATACTATCAGAAGAAGAACCACTAGACAGAACAACAGAATTCAGAAGCCAAACACATTAATCTGCAAAGCCAAAGTGAATATATCTGAGTCAGACACACTACTCTAGAAAACACCATCATGCAGAACACATTGTTCTGGCCAAAAACAAGTGCTCTGTTTTGCAGGAAATTTGTTTTAATAGATCTGGTCCAGGGAAGACCAAACCTCAAAATATTTGCAGTCAAGTATATTCCATACCATTCAGCTCTTCGGTGAAACTGGCCTGCTTCCCAACCGAGTGACAGTATGGCCTGCCAAATCCTTTGCAAGAACAATGATATCTATATGAAGAAATAAATTCAGAGACAAACAAAGGTGAAATTTTCTGCTTTCAGGGAAGATGGATCAATGTGAGAATTGTATACTTTCTGTGTTTTACAAGAAGTATTGTGGAACTGTCAGACTTTACAATGGCATGACAGCAGGACATGAATTTTTCCCAGCAGTTGGCTTGCTTTCCAGGGGAGATGGGACTATGGCATTTATGAATAAAATCTAAAAATCTTTGTCCTCTCTGAAGCTTAAGAGAGCAAAGAAAGAACAATGAAGGCAAAGAAGAAAATGGTATATGAGGAGGATAAAAAGTAAAATAAAAAAATCCCTTAGCTGCAAGAGTATGCCTTTTTGTTTGGGGGGTTAATAATCTGAGATATTTGTATGTAATTATGATGTATGTGACTAATGCATAGATATTTAGATAGACAGATGTTGCAGAGATGTTAAAAAAATCACACCTGCTTTCTATATCCAGTGTCTTGCTCACTGGATGGACTCACTCTAGCTATTTGCATTGCTTCTGCATTCTTTGGATGTACTCCATAGAAGAAGGCAGCAATTTTTATCTTCTGCTTGGCTCTCTAGAGGAGAGTGCCATGAGGAGGTGCTATGTGCTTATGCAGGGGGGTTGGACTACATGATCTCTAGAGGCCTCTTCCAACCTTAACCATTCTGTGATTTTGTGATTCTGTAATAATAATGCACAGTTGCAACTGGATGGTTGTATTGTTAGCACATCTCTGATGACTTCAGGTAGGCTCTTCCTAGGAAGTGATGCCTTCTTTGGCTGCATTGTTGGCATGTGGTAGCTAGCTTACAGTGTTCTGCCAATATGGAATGCATTATCAATTCTGCATATAGAGGCAGTTTTAGTTTTGTTCTCTTATGTACTACTTCAGAACTTGGGAAAAAGGAACACTGGTGTTTTTCTATGACTAGACTGAACTACCACTGTGTTTTCTCACCTCACTGCATGCTACTAATTCATGCCATTTATCTATAGATCTTAAAATAGAAAACATTTTGGTTTACTTTTTAGGCAGAAAAATCATTGTTCATTTATAAAAGTAACATATTTCCTTAGGCTGAAAATACAGAAATAAAATGACCTTTTTTATTCTAAAGTATATATCACAACTCTAATGATTTACCTGCATTTGATTAATGATTTCTGAAGTCTATGATAGCAACATTTTAGTCTGAAGCTATAGGGGAATTTTTGCTATTGGTTTCCATAGGCATAACTAGTATATTCTGTAGGACTCCAATCAAGTGAAATGAATTCTGCCAATTAAGTCGTTTTTATTTTGTTTGTATAAGTTGCCTCCAGATTTGATGTATACATTGGTCTGACGAGAGGGGAATGTATGTCATTTTAGAAAACTGATACACAGGAAGCTTCTGGTGAAAAGAAAGAAAAATAAAAAAGAAAATAAAAAAGAAAATTGCCTGTTTGAACACAGGCTAGATTTTGCTTTGATGAAGCCGCAAAGAATTTGAGCACATATGAAGAATATCTTATGAAAGTATTTAGAACCCAAGTAAGACATACTTCACCTCTTAAAGCATTAACAAAGAGCAGGCACTCATGCCCTATGCAGTACTTTAGTCTCAATGCATTAAGCACCTTGAATTTATGACTTTGTTCTCTTTCAGGTTCCCCTGTTTAAATATCTCCTTCAAGTCTGTCCAGTCGCCTTTGCTCTAGGACATTTTTAAATACAGGAGGACTAGTAAGACCGAATGCTAAAGAGACTTCAACTTACATCATACTGTTGACTATTAGAAAGTAATAGAAAATGAGGGAAGAAGCAGGAGGCTGAGTAAAAGCAAATGTAGAACTGATCATCAGGAAAGGGAAGAATATGGATGCTAGTAAATGCATTTAAGACAGCTGTGGTGCTCTCAAATGGCATACAGGCTACGAGCTGAACTGTTAGCTGTGATATAGTTGGGCATTTCTAAATTTTTAAGATAAATTTTTGGAAACATTTTTCTCATTTCTTGAGTTACACTGTAAAGTCAACAGTATGAGTTGTAAAGTCACACAGTATGAGATGTAAAGTCACATCACATGCTCCTAGTCTAGGAATTGTTTAGATCAGGGGTAGAACTGGTAGATATTTTTCACTTGAAAATAATTTTTGATGAAAAATGGCCTCTTTTATTAAACTCACTGTATTTAATGAAAAACAGAACACAGGTATATTCTTTGACTCTAAGTTAAGAGTAAATATCATCCCAAGGCAGTGTGCGTTCCATATGAAGGAGAAAATCAAAGAGTGGGAAAGTGCACATATTCCCTAGAGCTTCTTTCTCTCAGAACCTATCATTTCCTCCATAGGAAGAAGGACAATCCATAGGGTGCTTAATTTAAACTGGTAAACTGGTAAGGATAATCTTGAATGCAGAGGGCAAAAACATTTATAGGAAGATTTCAGTTGTTGAACACCTTACAAGACATTAGCTAAGGGCAACCAGAACCTGGTTGTCTTCAGAACAGACTACATGGCCCATCTCTTTGATAGACTTGCTAATGCTTTCAAGTACATTTGATTTTAGTGTTATTCATAGACTTTCAATTATTCTGGAGTTCCCAGAACTGGAGAGTTCCCAAATACATCTAAACATCATTGCCTTCAAGCAGTCATTGTTTCCTGATGTGCACAGTCTCTGTTTAAACCTAGTAATAAGCTGGATTCCTTTCTATCATTGAAGGTTTTGCGCAGCAAGTAGTTTTGGAGTCATATGTCATGGAATATCTCTATACTCAAACATACGTGAGCTCTCAAGACCTGAATTTCATCCCCAAATCATGTTTGGCAGGGAGTGTCAATGTTGGCTTGTACAAGGTGGGTTGTTTACTGTCTTTCTTGGAGTTCATTCGGTAAGCGCACAGTTTAAAGAAGATTAATGCTGTGTCTGATTGCATTTCATTCATGTACACATATAAGCTAATGTCTTAATTACATTGCTTGACAAGATGAAGGCTTGTAGACAGTCCCTAGAGGTACAAGCACACTGAACAGGGTCTCTACTGAGTTGGGGATTTCTTTTGTAAGAAATCTGGCTTATGCCAGATAAAGGTCCTTCCTTGGAGAGGTAGGGAACACAGGCCATGGATAACCTAAAAATTTAGCTTAACCCATGAACACCCACTGCAGGTTTAAGAGTCCCAATCCTCCACTTAACTGCTAGGAATCGGACATGCCATTTGGAAAGAGAAGTCTCTTGGTAAGTAACAGCCAGAGACTATTGTCACGAAAGAGCAATGGAAAAGGTTAATAACTTGGTGTTAACTTCCTTTCCTTGTCCCCTTGCCTTTTAACAGCTTTGGTGTCCAAGGCTATTTCACCTGCACAAAGGTGAGCCACTGGAGGCACAGGACCTGGTAATGGCTGTGCTAACGCATATCTCCACCCAAGCACCATGAAGAGTGCATGAGATGAACACCATAAAAATATTTTTGACCACCATATTTTTGTAGACCCTTTTCTAGTTCTTTGTCTCCTGTTTTTTTACAGTAGATGTTACTCTCTGACTTCCAGAACTGAGAGGGAAGAGATTCTGAGTTTTAAGGCTCTACCAAGATGCAATACATGAGACAATGAGAAGACAAGGATGCTTCTGATCCTGAGTCTTTCTGAAGTGTAGCTATCTTCTGGTCTGCAGATAGGAGGAAAAACTGAAACCAGACTGGAAAACTGGAAAATATTGTAAGTATTAGTCTAATGAGAATAATAACTGAAGCTAGCATTGCAGAATTTCAATTTGAAAACTCTCTTTCATTTGCCCATTTTCACCTGAAATTCTCACCTGTGGAACACCCATTTTCAAGTCTGACCTCTGTTTAGATTTTTTAAAAAGAGTGAGCAAAAGGGAGTTAGCCATTCTAGTGAAAATATATATGCTTTCTCATTCTATAAAATAATTGGAAATGTTCTAGTGATAAAACAGCTGAAGGCAGCAACTTCAAATTATGCAGAGAAATCTTCCTCACTAAGGACAAAAGCCAGTGAGTGTTCAGATGAAATCTGATTTGCTTTTGTTTGAATAATGAGCACTCAGAAATAACACTTGATCTAGGCTAGGTTCATTTTAAGGAGCTCTAGTGGTTTACTTAATAACAAACACCCACTGGAGCCTTTACTATGTTCATGTGCTTCCTGTACATAAATTATTTTCATGAACTGTTTGTCTGACATATGCCATAGTGTAGGGCACTGTACCCATGTACTTAAAGTAGTTGAAAAGGTATGACAGAAGTGAGTACATTTCATTGGTGTTATAGCACTATCATTGCTGTTTTAAAATTGGCTTGGCATCCTTGAGGATCAAAATGCTAGAGAAATATGGGTTATAATGTAGTTATATAAAATTAGAGAAGCAATAAAAATAAGAGTGAGCTGGCAGCAGGAGAGAAAACAATTCCAAAACTGAAGCGTGTATTAGAAGTTCATTTAAGCAGGTTGCTATGTAACTCTGGACTGACCACAACCATGTTAAGGCAGCATTCAGCTTCTCTGTAAAACATTTGCTCGTCCACAGGAAGAGTTTGTTGCATTAAGTAATTTATAGGGTGCTAAGAAGTTCCTTAAGCTATTATTAAAAACATACAAAATCTTTCCTGGTTAGAATTCTAGTAACTCAGACTTCTAACTAAGCAGAACTGATAGGGCAGGCCTTTTGATGTTTAATGAGTTCTGAAGCAGATGTGAGATGTGATAGACAGGGGAGCTGGGGTGATTTAGTGCTCATGAAACAAAATGATGAGATCCCCTCCTGAAAAAGAAAATGTAGCTAGAAAGGACATTTTTTTCTTTTTTTCTGAGCCCATATGTTTTTGATTTCCTCACCCCGTGCCTCTCAGTGCTGGCTTGTTTCCATTCAAGCACACACAGAACACTGAAAACTAATTAGCCTTGGATACAGCCACAGGAAGTTGGCCTGCCAAGTCCCCTTTCCCCCACAATTCCTCAACTTTCTCAGCTTGCCTCAGGCCAAGGGCCTTGCACTGGGCCTCTCTGTGTAGGTTGCCAGGTCTAATTTTACAATTTCCCTTCACCTTATCAAGTGTGCCCTGAGCCCAACAAGGAGGAAAGGATCAGAGCCAATGTTGTGTTATGGGCCCTTCTTCCCCACACCCAGGCCCCACCCACCTCTTTTCTGCATAAATTTTGGGAGTCTTGCTCATATCTAGTTTCAGTGTTGACTTGTTAATCTGACCTTTGCTAATGCTTTTTAAAGAAACCAAAGCGAACTTCACCATTTTGTAAAACTTGAAAGTCCCTGCTCTCCAAGACTTTTCTTGAGGGTTAACAAATTTTCCTGAGAGCCAGAGGACTACAGGTGTCAACCATTTTCAAGCATCCCATTTCAAAGCAGAGCCTGCCACATTCCCAATGCAAGACGCCAGAGTCTGGTTAGAAGAAAACAACAAACTGAATGCCAGTCTATACTGGGCAGAGTCATGGTAGACTTACTAGAAAATGCAGTATGGCTGGAAGTTATGGCTGAAAGAAGTTCTGGTAGCACATTGGGTTCTGTTCTTAATTCTTTTGCTTACCTACTATGTGATCTTGAACAAAAGTCATTTCAGCTCTTGATGTTCATTTCTAATCTGGTAATATTCTAATATTATGACACAAATGGTGTACAGTACTTTGACATTTGTGGGTGAAAGCTACTGAAGTTATCAACTGTTAACAAATCTCAGCAGAAAGGGGTGAAGAAGGAAAAACACCAGGCAGTTGAACTCCTCTTAATCCATTTGAGGTATAGGTAAGTGGGAATTGATGGATTTGTTAGACTCTTGTCTATACAGTCCAGTGTCCAGACTCCCACTGTGAATATATGGTGAAACCCATGCTGCAGCTGGTGGTGCTGTGTCTACCCTCTAGAGAATAAACAGCAAACTGCAGCCTGCATGGCTGGGAGGTCATCTGGGAACCATCTCTAAATGAACTCAGAATTTGAAAATGACCTCAAGGAAAATATTAGGAAATATTAGGAATATTAGGAAAATATTAGGAAAATATTTGGAAGAACTGACATAGAAAAGGAATAAGATCCTATTCTTGTTTCACTATCCCCCGATGCAGAACTGGATAAGAGTTTCGTGTGAGTTTTGTAGCTTGGTTCTATTTTTAAACACATTTACAATATTAACTTTGATTTGCATTAGTGTTCTTTCTGTAAAGCAGACAGTGGCACCTGATTTACCCAAGTGTTGAACCACTCCTGCAGCCAGTTTTGCAGTCTGTAAAATATCTTTTATGATGTTTTATTAAGATTTTGTATGTGTTAAACAAACACAGCCGAGTTACAGAGTAGGGATTTCATTGTGTAGGAAGAACTTATGCTATTCTGGAGTGAAAATTAAACATGAGTGTGATGGTCTAGATTCCATTTTGGATCATACATAAATGTGTGGCTTGGAGTATGTGAGCAGAGGAAAGGGATTATTCTGGTGACATCCATAAGGCTTAAGTTTAAGTAGCATACTGAATGCAGGCAGTTTCTAAGATTCTTAGTAATAAAAGATCTTCTGTAGGTAGAGACAGTTGTTTTAGTCTGAACAATGGCTGACATTTCAGTGATGTCAGTGGCATTTGTAGCATAAACTTTGGGAGCGGTCTGTTATTTCCTCTTATTTGGCATAACTGGCCCCCAGTCTGTTTGGACTGTGCCTAAAGCAACTGTAACAAATGTAAATTTATCAGGATGGAAGGACTTAGTCCATAGTCTGGACTAACCTGTGATCTGCCTCAGGCTTCTATTTTTACACTTCTCAGAGCGCTTGTAAGAAAATAGTCTTTTTGTTTTGATCTTTGACCAAGTGTCATGACTCCAGTCCAAGATTATCACATCACAATTCACTACTCTGAAGAAATTTGTGATTCCTCTAGTGAGAAACAAACAGGCAGAAAAGTGAATCTTAAAAAAAATAAAAAAAGACCAAAGGAAATGAGCTTCTATGCAAATATTCCTATTTCTTTAAACAAGAGGAGAGCAACACAGAAAATGAAGTGTTCTATTCAAATTACCTTTACTTGACTCTCTTTTTGAAATTTTCTGAGAGATATTTTAGAATATAATAACCTACAATTCCCTATTGCATATCTAGTTTTCTAGGATGTTTGCTTGTAGTTCAGCTAATTCTTCAGAACTCTTCACTTGTCCTGAATAACAATAGGAGGAAAAAATCTAAGTTGGCTTAGTTTTGTAATTATGAAGTCACAGAAGAGCTTATATTTTACCAGAGTCCTCACAAAATTAGTCTACAAGGATGTTTTCAGAGCAGTGACATGTATACTATATATTGCTATATTGCAGTAAATATAAAATATTTCCAGCCAAACTTTATTTTGACCAAAAAATAAAAAGATCTTATTGAAAATGGAATGTTGCTCAGAAATAATCTGCTTTTCTTTGGGTTGATTGCCTACTCATCTAAAAACCTAAGCCTAAAATTTTGGAGTGTCATTTCTGGGCTTAAATGCTTTAGGGCCAGGATTGTTAGCTTGTCCAAACACTTGTCCAAAAATGTCTTTTTTGTTTTGTTTTGTTTTTCTATGTTCTAGGCATTTTAAATGGAAAGGTTAAAAACATTGTATACATCCTTCTCTTTCCCAATACAGACTTAATGATGCAGGGCTAAGACAGTGGACCCTCATCTACAGCATCTGCTAGTGTAGAGTTACTTGAAACTTGCACAGCATGGCTGGATAAGCTCAGTTCTTTAAAATGCAGCTCTTCTTTCTCTGCCTGAAGTTTGCTGGTGCTGGCTTATCCTCAGAATTCTGGAAGAGTAATAAAATTTACCCTAATACTCTCCTGTTTGGGAATAGTCTACAATGAGGTAGCTACATGGCTCAGTCTTCACTCTGCAACTGCTGGGCCCTGGAGGCCTTCTTGGTCAGAAGAATCAGAAGCATACTTTTTTTTTCCCCTCTCGCAATCCATTTACATTTTCTGCTTAAATAATTAGTCATAGCCTTAAAAAAAAAGGCCTGATACCAATTCTAAATGTGGCATAGCCTTTCCTGGAGAGGGAATAGGACAGAATTCATGAGATAAGCATTCAAAATCAAAGTATAATTGTGAATAGCCAAACAGATTTTCATTACAATTAACCTACCACAATTAGTTCTCTATTTGAATTATTTTTATTCATTTCTGAGATCATCTGAGGTTTGTTTGACACTAAAATCCTTAATTTAGCCTTCCTGTCAAATTTCTTCCTTAGAAATTTCTGCATTTCTAAAGTTGATGTTGAAGGATCCCTAGTCTGTCCAATTTGGGTAATTTGGTAAGGGAGAAACACAATGTAGCAATTGAGGACTGCCTGAATATGGTAAAAAACTTCAATTGAGTGACATAAGGTCAGTTTTGAGGAATAAGATCTGAGTGTCTTGATGGAAAAAAAGAATCAGATATTATCTGTGTGAGGAGCTGATCTCTCACCACTGAATTTGTGACAAGCAGTAATCTTCATTCTGGTAAACAGATCAGAATACATAGGATATTTCTGTTTCATCTTCCAGTTCAGGCTAGGTTCCTTCAGAATCCTTGCTGTCTAATGCGAAAGAGGATGATCTGTAAAGCTGCTTCTCTGTGAAGTGGATTTGTGCAGGATAATAGTGAGCATGAAATGCTTTCAAATTACAGTAGTTACATGTCTGATTCTTAGTTTTGCTCTCTCTTTCTGTTTATTTGCTAAAACTGGTTGGAAAATGTGAACTTTATTCAATTTGATCAGTTTCACAGGGAATTTGGATTTTTTTGGTGAAAATTCAATGTATCCCCAGAAAGTGCGTGTGTCTAGAATACTTCCAGTGTAAATGAGTTTGGTCTACATGGTTTTTGGAATCTCTGAAAATTGGTTTGTAAAGTATAAAATCTGGCAGGACCAATGTAGTTAGTCTTATTTTGAGTGATGTTGTATTTTCCTGGTAGTGATAGCTTTATTGTGAAGACTCTGATTTCCCAAACCTACTACACACCTCATATGTCATGAATGCAACTTGTTGCACGAAGCCTAATGCACTGGGTTCTTGATGCATGATGGGCTTCTTAGATCAAATGTGTAGAGAGCATTGTTCAAACCTGGTTAATGGAAAAAGGACATAGCCAGGCAGAGCTGATACGGAGGGCTTAAGTAAGACAAAGGACAGAGTTTCCTTGAGATAAAGAAGTTGATGCAGCTGCACAAAACAAAGGCAAACAGGAACCGGTTTGATACCGGAAGAATGAAGAAGCTGCTTGCTTCTCTACTGTAATCTGGGCTGACCAGACAGAAGTTATCTTTCGAATAAACAACCAAATACGTCAAATACCGTTAGCAACCAATCGTGAGCTCAAGCTTTGTAATATGCATGAGGTTAATTAAGAAATGTATAAAAAGCAAGCTAAAACGACTAATAAACGAGTCTTGTCGATGACCATCTGGTGTCGCAGTCTCCCTTTCTCCTACACAAATGCCACTTGCTGTTCAGACCATGCCATGCAGTAATAGTTATGTGGCAGTGTGGTGTCAGCTCCTGTGCTCAATATTCTGTGTTTGGAGCCTTAGGAGAAAAAGATATCCCTATGAGTAACTCTATCAGTAGGAACTTCTGTGGCACAATACTGGCCTGGAATACATTCACCATACTGAAAACATTTTGCAGAAAGTGAATGTGTCTGATACCTGATGTCCTCTAGTCACATGGTGTGAATATTTGCTGAGATTCTGGCACATATCAGTCACAAACAAACAATTACACAGAGCAGAACGTGACAGATGGGAACTACCAAGAGATAAGCTTTTACGTTGCTACACAAAAAGCAGATGAATAAAAATAATACCTCTTATGGTAGAGATATTACCTATACCTGGGTTGGCTGTGGAAAACAGAGGTGATAACAGTTGATATCTTGAATATAGCCCTAATGTAATTGTCATCTTGGGTTTGTATTTCTGAAAAGCTGTCTATATAAAATATAGCCATGTATATAAGCATGATTTTTTATTTTTGACATATGTGAAATAGTTTAACACAAACTAGAAAATAACTTCCAAATGCCCTCTTTTGCCAGCACTCTTCTGAGAACATATGGGGAGGAGCACTCTTCTGAGAACATATGGGGAAGATAACACATACTTTTCATACAAAGCAAAAGAAAATGTCATTGTTTTTTGAAAATAATTCATCTTTGAGATCAACCCCTCCAATGTCAATACATCATATGAGAAACCAGTCACCTTTGCAGAAACACTCATTGGTTTCCATCATGCTGTATTGTTTAAAGGCTGAGACAGCATGCTCTGCAGAATGCAGAACTTTCCTCTCCTCTCCTCTCCTCTCCTCTCCTCTCCTCTCCTCTCCTCTCCTCTCCTCTCCTCTCCTCTCCTCTCCTCTCCTCTCCTCTCCTCTCCTCTCCTCTCCAATTGCATTTCTGTTCTCAGCATTACATACTTTTAGAGGCATGTTATAAATATTCTGCATCATAGATCATGTCTATAATTTATACTGTGTTTTCACTTTGACATGGTCTTCCAAAGAAAAAGCAAAACAAGGAAGCCAACTTGCTCATTTGAAAGACATTTTGCTTTTGTTTTGCAGAAGTCTATCTGATATATTTTGCATAGTATGATTCTTCTGCAAAGTAAGATTGGAAATGTTTGATTAAAAGCCTGAATTTTTTTAAAGTGACAAAAATATACTTACAATTTTTTCCAATGAGTCTATGATTTTATATACTCACTTTTATTTTCTTATTATAAATTGAAGATGAAACTCTGGCTGATTCCCACCCAGATTGATGTAACCGGGTATCTTCATCTGAAACGCAACATTTCAATGTCCCTGAATTACACATGTTTTCCTTTGATTATTTTGAACTATATTTTGTTATTAAAATAAGTTTCTGTATTACAATATGGTATCTGTAGTTATAGTTCCTGTTCTTTCCTGGGAGCAAGGGTCGCTGGATGGAGAACATCTTTGCATATTGTACCCAATGTTTTGTGGTTCCCAGGAGAAACTTTTCTAGAATAAGAGCACTGAGATGAATCTCTCTATTGGTTCCAATAATGCAGAAAGTGAGAAAGTGCTGACATGTTTTGCTGATGGAATGGAGTTGGGAACATCATTGATACAGGAAGGATCAGGATTCCCACAGGAAATAGCAGATGGCCTTGAATATTCATATATAGAAAGGGAGGATGATGTTGTTTCGTTTAGAACAAGGAGCAGAGAACTGGAGTTGTGATTTTTTTTTGTCTTTCGGTAGATTGCAGGATGTCTGTGATTTGCCAATGCGCTAAGACTGTGGGGAAAAAAAATATGATCCTACACTGTATCAAAGTATTTCTAAGAGAGATTGAATTTAATATCATTGTGTGAGATTTCAATGAGAAGACAGTTTGCACTCGTGGAAGATAAACTGGAAGTAAAAGTACAGAGAACACCTGCTGGAGTGATTGGACAATTTATCTAGTTTAACTCAGCCAAGAGAAGACTGGGAGTAAGATACTAATGTTCTCTATAGCTATTCTGGGGCCAAGCGGCCAGGGTAAGTAAGAGCTAAGCAAGCACCCTGACATAAGAACAAATGGTTCTGAGTAAGCTTGTGCTGGGAGTTAGAAGAGTGAGGGAAAGCATTGGTAGGAATAATAGAAACTGAAAGCTGAACACGCTTTAGCATGGACTTGGTAAGTGTGTGAAAAGGACTACATAATGCGATTGCCTGATTTGGTGACTCTGGAGGTTTGTTACAGTCCTGTGCTGCGTTTTAGAGAATAGAGTTCTTCACTGCATACCAGCCCTTAGAAAAGAAGAGAGCTAAAATAAAGTTTCTGTCAGGCATGAGTAAAAACAAGTTATGTAAGGATTTGTGTTTCAATTGTTTTGAAATTTGTAATGTTTTGTCAAATATAAATTTATTTATTTACCATTTGTTCCTTAGATTAATCCAAAGTGAACTAGTTCTTCATGCTCTTCTCTACAGAAAAAAAAGGATGCTTCTGGCAAAATCAAAATTTTCTGTGGAAAGATTGGTGTTTGCTGTAATCAGCAATTGACACCTAAGAAAAATCTCTGAATAGCTCTTGTGTTAAATCCTTAATTCCAGTTCTGTATTCAGGGCACAAGGATGAAAAGTCTGCTTAGAGGTCAATTACACAGTTTGTTGCAGTGGTTCATCTGAACCTTTTGCAGGATGGTGATTAGACCTGTTGTGTCTCTGTGGGATATTTCTGTCTGGTTTTAGTCACATAGACTCTCTCCACAGCATTTGGGTAGAAAACTTCCATTTTGTGTTCTCCCTTTGGCTCTGGAGTGCTGTTTTGCACATGACATCATCTAAATGCCTGTATTCCTGGCTTTAGGGAAAAAAATAAACCACTTCGCTTTTTCCTCCCCTCTGCCAAAAAAAAGTGCAAAAACTAACCAAAAAAACTAGGAGTACTAAAGAATTACGTTTTTTAACTCAGGAGCCATGAGCCATCTTCATGGTCCATAATTTGCTGCAAATACTTAATTGCAGAGTTGTTTACTGTGTTTTTATTTGGATGGGAAGCCTGCAATAATAGTTAATGCTTTGTAACTTACTTTGTGACATGTGGTAACACTAAGAGAATAAAGACCAGGAAACACATGTGGCTGACAGACAGGGCCAGTCATTTTCTTCTTGCCAAGTAGGCTGCATTCATATGTGTTTCTGGCAGTGAGCTGCATGACACCTCAGGATCCCTCCCTTGTCTTTCCAAGAGTAACAGAGATTTTCTTCCTTGCAAAGCAAAAATGAAATAATGACAAAAAGCAATAAAGGTCATTATCCTAAGGCATTAGAAGGGGTTTAAGACTGAAGTTGAGGGGTTCCTAGGTCAGAATTATTTTGTTTGAGATCCTTAATGTGTGTTTTAGCTTACTATGACGCATTATATTTTGAAATGTTTTATTTTTCTAGACTATTAGCTATCCTTCCAAGGATAACACTATGTTTTTACCCAATTTTCTGTAATTCAGTTACCATTATGCATGTAGAAGCAGTTAAGGAGCCTCTAAGGTATTTTAAGAACAGAGATAACTAATTAAATTTTATTTTCCCTTTTTATAATTAACAGTGTCTACAGGAGTGCAATCTGGGAAAGACATGGTAACTTTCCTTGTGGTTATGCAGCGGGTGGCAGAAAGAATGAATGTGAAGATGGGTGGTGGTGCACTGGAGTTGTCCTGCAGTACAGATATTGGGAAGGTAGGTGTCCCAAGCTGACTCAAATGATTAACTAATCCACTTAAAAATCAGTCTTACCAGCAGTGGCATAAACTGGTTTTCCCTTCTCTCTGATTTGAGAGGACTCAATTATTTTATTCAATCTCTGAATCAAAACTGCATTTTTCCCTCTTTTCTTGGAAGATTTCTTCTATGCCAAGAACTCTTTTAGCACTGTCTTCTGTATTTTACATTCCTATATCTCTGTAATATTCTACTAACCCATGTAATTCCTTGAGGTGCCTATTATCTCTTCCTTTTATACAGATTCTTCATAAGTTTTTGTAACTCCTTATTCTTCGTTCTCTGTGGTTTCTTCACACAGTCTTGTTTTTCTTTTGTCTCTCCCTTCTCCTCCATACTTTATTATCTCTTCACTAGCGCAAAGTACTTCCCAATAACACATTTACTGCTCTTCTTTTTTTTTGCCTTTAGTGACAGAAGCATCAAGAGTGGCAAGACTTCCTTAAATAGGTGATAATCAATTCAAAGATGAAGCCATAATTCATTTTTAAAAATACGATCCGATGTCTTCTCTCTCATCTTTGCCAAAACTACTAATCAATCTGTCTTATACTTCATATATATGATCTCACATCAGAGCAGAAGTTTTCTGGAAAATCTGAGACAAATTGGATGAGGCATTTTTGGATTCATATAGAAACTTTTTCTTTTTTAACAGATTTATATATACATATACATAATTTTTTTGGCTTGTCATGACTCAAAAATAACATGGGCAGGAAAATTCCAGATTTGCCAAGACCATGTTTTTTCAATCCATAGACTCTAGGTTTTCAGGTCCTTCCAGGCATGTACAGAGTAAAATTAATAAAAGGGGCAATCCCCTTTGATTGTTTTGCTTTCTCTGTTCTTTACTGAATGGTAAAGGAGAGCCAATTGGACCCACTATGTGCACTGAAGAACAACCACCTGTGTAATTACCCTTACCTCTCAATTGCATAAGCAGAAGGCTCTAGCCCCGGGGAAGAGCTTAGCTGGATTGTGAAGAGGATGAGAAGCTACTGTCTCTTCAGCTGTCTTGTTACTCCATGTTAGGGGCCAGCAATTAAAGAAACATGCTAATGTAGCCTGTGTGCTACTCCAGAGCTCTCCATACCAAATTCAGGTCAGAGAAACAAGGATCCTGGAAGCCTCACATTCTTGCTGGATCCTGGCCCTCCCCACGTCCAGCCACTCTCTTTGCCACTGTACCTTATTGATTTAGAATCCAGCTGCATCAAACCACTATGCTATTGGCTTCATATATAAATAATCCTGCCCCACTTTCAAGGCTTGTGCCTTGTCACTGCTCAACTGCTTTTCTCTTTCAGCTAATCTTTAGATCACAGTTGCCATATAGTGTAGGAGTCTTTCAGCAGGAAAAGACCCCATCCTACTTTTGAGAAGTTACTTGGCTGCCTTTCTCCATTTCTCTAGTCTTTAGTGAATAGACATTCTTGGGAAAAACTTGAAGGAGTGTGGGAGAAAAGACGAAGTACTGTTTCTATCCCCATTGTCAGTATACAACTGAACTCCAGGGACACAATGTGCTGTCATGGAACCATAACCAGTGTTCAGTAAGCTGTTCATGAAAAGGTTTGCGTACAAGCAGAATTTTAAAAAGTGTGTGTGTGCATATTACTAAAGAGCAAAGAGTTGGAGAAAATAAGGAGATATGTTGATGAAAGGCATAATGGCTGACAAATATAAGGGATTCTGATGATAGCTGAAGGGAGAATAAGTGCGCTGTGAATGTGACCTTGGCAGATACCACCTAGAAAATGATTTTGAACAAATTAAGCCAAATTTATGCACTTTCAACATTGACTTTTTATGGTTACTGAAAGCTGGTTGTTGAATGTTGAAACATTGTATTAGCACTTTATCAATAGCTGACTTTCAGCTTGCATTGTAAGTTCAAATATTGTAAAAACTTTTTTTGGCCAATACAAATTGATTTTTTTCCTCTGAGAAAAAAAAAATAAAGGTGACTTTGTTCCTTAACACCAAAGAAACAAATTATTTTAAAAAATCCCTTAAAAATATGACAAATTTAAAAATAAATCAAACTTGCTAAAATAAAATATTTTAGAGAAAACAGAGAAAAATGTCAAAATGGTGCTTTTTTCTCTTCTCTCAAGTCTCTGTAGATTTGCTGAATTCAGAGTTTGTGAACAGTTTTGATTAATCTCAGATTACTTCTGGGGAGCAAATATATTGATTACTTAACACCATTATTTTTCGCAACTGTTACATTGTTTTTTTTTCCTGGTGACCTCACTGATGAGTGATACCTCAATATTTTCCAGCTCATATCTATATTTTATATAGATTTTATATTTCACATAAGGAACAAAGATTCCCCAGCTTCCCATTAAATTCCCCATTCCATATAGTGAAAATATTAATTTAATCTTACAATCCTCAGTGGTGCCTTTTAGGTCAGCTTTTCACTGCGAATTGACTATGTGCTTTCTGTAGCATAAACTGAAATCTGTGAATTGTAAGCTGCCAGCAAAATACAAAGGTGTGTTATGTTTGTCCAGATATATGATATGACAAGATTTAATATGTATTAAATTCAGCAGGTGCTATGATCTCCTGCATAGATACACAGTATTCAAAGATATACTCTTGAGAACTTTACATTCCCTGCTAGTTCTACATTTCTGTCCTTTAAAAAGCATATTTTTATCTGTAGTCTTATCTCCTATTTCTTACAATTCAGATATATTTTATTTTAACAACATTATCTATATTTCTATTAACTTCCTAAATTACAGGCAACATATGCCGCTTTAGCTCAAGTTTCCCAGAGGTGTTGGCTGGGTAACAGCAAGCTATCTAAATAAGCTGTAGTCATTGACAGTAATGGAACAAAACTGGGATTCATGTTTCTCATCCATTCAGAAAAACTGTTTTACTCGCATGTTTGCCATTTGAATCTAGGTGGAGATTACTAATGGAGGAGATAGTTAAAGCGCTTAACTGATAGCACTATGGAAGACCATCTGTTGCTACCTTGCAGCTGGTTTGTAAAGCCAAATGTGTCAAATTCTGTCAAATCTGAGTGATCGCATTCTACATTTGTTTCACAAGGTTTTGAACAGTGGAAATAACTGTACAGTGGAGCATGACACAGGGAATAAGAATCTGAATAAATGGGGCAGTAGCCTGTCTTGAGCTTACAAACAAAGCTACAAGGTCACATTAAATAAATAAAAAAAAGCCCCCAATACAGAAGTCCTTCCTGATCTTCATTTACACTTCCCACATTCCACATCTTGATCTCATGGTACTGCTGGTTATATCTCTTGGTTTTTAATGTCTAAACCATTCAGCATTTAGGCTCTTCCACACCCTGCCCATTTGGCATATCTCAGATGCTATGAGAAAGACATTTTTGATCACACAACATATACACCCTTGGCTGCTCAACCCCAGCTGCATCCTCCAATTCTTGTGTGACTCAAGGAAGCCACAGTGAGCTTTCCAACCCATTTTTTTTTTCCAGTGGGGATCTGCCAGCTGCTGAGAGGCAGGTTCTCTTGGAAGTTTGTTTTCTCTCTTCTGTCAAGGGAGGATGTTGGAACATCATTTACCGAGAAAGCTATGTGAGACAAAAACGTCATCATGTCAGTGAGCTAAGTGGAACCACATTTTGTTCTCTGTCTATATCATTATTTTTTCAAAACATCAAGATTTTCCATTGATGATGTCTGCATGCAGAAGGAAGGAGACTGCTCAACATAGAAACAGAGACACTTATGGACATAAAGAAGCCGCATGTGGCTAAAAGCTGAAAATCAGCCTATTAAAAACAGAAGAGGTAAAACAAAGACTAAAGCCCTGTAAACACAAGGCATTGATGATGTTTCCAGAGATCTTAAAGCCCAAAGGGGCCATTACAATACTATAGTGTAGGCTTTTTCCTAACACAGATCAGTGGTTTCATCATTGGAACAAGGACTTCTGCTTTCTCTCTGAATTATCTTTTAGAAATGCATTTTTTTTTTAGTTGGTGAGTAAGAATTCCTTGGGAAAGCATTTTAAGTGGCTATTTTCATGAGCAAAAAAAAATGTTTATCTTACTTGTACTCTGAAATATTCTTTCAGTGTCCAGACACTGAACTTCATTTTTCTTTTGTCTGCTTTACTGTAGAAATGCTTTCTGCCAGAAATCTCTTTGTCATGAAAGTACCTGTAAGGATCACATTACACTTAACTTCCATTTATATAAACTACATAGGATGATACTGTCTCATTGTAAGGAAGGCCATGTTATCAAGTTTCATATGAAATGTTATGTGAACACTGTGAGGTCCTTTCCAGCTGTAACTTTCTACGTTTCTTTCGTGGACTGTACATCAGTTGAAATCTTTTTGACAAGAGGGACTGTCACTCTAAAATGTTGGAATGCCTTTCTAAAATGTATTCTAAACATCAACTGTAACATGTTTTCATAACCTAGGAATAAATAGGAACTAAGCACTTCTGAAAACATAGTTCGACCATGCTATAATCAGACTGTGCTGTAATCAGAATGAGATGTCAGAATTGCCTCCAGCCCAGGTAGTTGTCCCGCAGAAAACCTGGGTACAGATTTGACTAATTTTCTTGAAAGGAGAAAGATGTTGATCTGGAAATATTCATTTGGATGAGGTGAGAGGAAATGTGTGAATTCTGTCTGTTGGAGGCATAAGGTTTTGTATATCTCATAGTCTTTTGCATGTCCTTTGTCTTGGAATCTGGTGCTCTTCCGGACCTTGCTTCTTTATGTCTAATGGGAATTCATTAATCCATTTACTGCTGCAACACACTGGTTACAATCACCTGCAATTATGGCAAAACATATGTCACAAAAGAAAAACAAATTTAAGTTTCCTCAATGCTAGGTGTCCATATGTTAGCCAAGATAATTTCAGAATCAGCAGCAATTTTGACTGCTAGTTTTCTTTGGAACTGCACAAAGACTTCTAGGCAGTTCATGATGCATCTGCCAGAAAAAAAAACTGCACCAATCTAATCACATTTCAAATTTATGAACCTTTTTTGTAGAAAAAAAAAAGTTTTCTGTAGAAATTTCAATGTCAAACTTGTTCTTTTTTAATAAGGCATCAGCTTTCTTAACTATAGTGGAAATGCTAAATATTCCAAGAGGAATGCCATTTAGGTTTTAAAAATCAATAGAGTACAAACTGTTTGTTTTATGAAAAAATACAATTCTTCAGTTTCATTGGTAGAGGCATGTAAGACACAGTGTTTGAAAGCTGAATGTAGTCAAGTCAATGGATATGAAGAATATTCGTGCCTGGAGTTAGTTAGCTGTTGAAGCAATTTGTCTAGGAACATTGCAGATTTTCAAGTATTTGAAAAATTAAAATTAAGCCTTTATCTATATGGCTGGGGTGAGTATCTGGACTGGCATAGGGATATATGTTTTGGATAATTAGATTATCTTTCAGAGGACAGGCTAACTACCAAACCTACAAGTGAAAAAGATGAGATGAACCTGTGGGGCGATTATAGTTAATATTCTGCAATGTAACTTTCTCTGTCAGGTGGTTGCATCAGTTTCAGAGCTTGAATAGATATGTGGTCTCACCAGGGTGCAGCACCGAAAGCCCAGCTGCCTGATAATTATCCATAGGTTCTAACAGAGTTCCCATCTGGGCCTAATTTTCCAGCAGAACTTCCATCCATTTTAAGTACACACAGCTGAGGCGGCATCTCCCAGCCCATCACTCACGCAGCACAGATGTGTGATGATTCCATTATGACCAAGAAGATGACACAGAAACAGAAGATGATCATGCATAACCACTCTCAATGCCATCTTTTGTTGCAAACCAGTGATGATGAACAGTGATGCTATAGTACCATCTAAAACAAAAGGTATTCTCAGGATGTGGGCTCAACTTTGAAAGCTGATCCTCACTGTTAAAAACTATACTGATATATTTACCTTAAGCTACTTCTCTGGCAGGCTGTGTGACTTGGTGGAAGTGTTTCCATCAAGACTGCGTTGAGCAGACACAGCGTACCACACAAAATTTGATTAGAGGAGAGGAGATAACTGTCCAAGGAGCACCATGTGCTATGGGATCTTCCTATGCAAAGCACTAGGAGATGCAAGCCAAGTCAAGCAGCATGTCTGTAGGAGGTGGGGGAAGCCCAAGCCTTTGTGCTTGCTCTAAATCCCTGTAAGTTCTGGAGCCTTGTATCATATGGCAATCATATGGCAGTTGGTCTGCATAGGATCTGATGATGAAGTTTCTCGGCAACTGATCACTCAGGCTGAGGCTAGATCCTGTAGTAAATTTGTCTCTGGTGTTCTGATAGCAGAGAGAAAGTGCTCTGGTCCTACAGTGCAACGGTGGTCTCTTTTCAGGTCTCTTACAAGAAAGTTAAAGGATTAATACTGTACCAGGAAACTTAATTCCAGACCAGGCACCTTATGACTTCCTGTTCATACAGTTGGCCCATAAGCTGAAAGCTGCATAAACTCTTCATAATATTCTCTGGCAAATTTAATGGAAATATATCTTTTGTGTCCACATCTGACCTTCACTAGAACTGGTATTTCCAACTGATCCTAGAGCACACAGATATGGGTGTTAATGACAGTGAGAGCAAAGCCTAAGGTTTTGAAGGAAAAAATATTGTAAGTATGAGTGTTTGGTAGCCTAGAGAAGAAAAGGCTTAGGGGGTGGATCTTGTCAACTTTCATAATATCTCCTGGGAGGATGTAAAGCAGACAGCACCAGACTCTTCTCATTGGTAACCAGTGGCAGGATGAGAGGCAACAGGCACAACCTGAATCGCAGGAAATTTCATTTGAAACACTTTTTTTCCTGTGAGGACAGTTAAACCCTGGAACAGGTTGCTCAGACAAGTTTTTGACTCTGCAACTCAGAGATCCTCAAAACCTGACTGGACATGGTCCTGGGCAAGATTTAGCTGATCCTGCTTGAGCAGGGAGGTTGGACTACACGATCTCAAGTGGTCCATTCCAAATCATCTGTGGTCAAAATGGTCTATACACATCTATGCTATGCTGATGCTGTTATTTAATTCTCTTTCTATCTCTCTTTGCACCACCCAGAACATACTGAAGCCAAGAAATGATAGAGGCTGCCCTCTCTCTCTCCCAAGCCAAGGTCAAGGCCAGCATGGTATATAAATTTTGGAGCTCTTTCTCCTGAAGTTCTTGGAATTAAGGGGTTTTAAATTATATAAAACAACACAGGCAACCTCTCACACCCAGAACTGCCTGCTGCTCAGAATGAATCATGGAATCATAGAATCATAGAATGCTTAAGGTTGGAGGGGGCCTCTAGAGGTCATCTAGTCCAACACCCCTGCACACGCAGGGTCACCTAGAGCACGTGGCACAGGGCTGCATCCAAGCGGGTTTTGAAGATCTCCAAAGAAGCAGACTCCACAACCTCTCTGGGCAGCCTGTCACCCTCACTCTTAAGAAATTTTTCCTTAACTTCCTGTGGAACTTTTGATGCTTCAGTTTGTGGCCATTACCTCTAGTTCGGTCAGTGGCCACCACTGAAAATGGGCCAGCACCATCCTCCTCACTCCCTCCCTTCAGGTAGTTATAGATACTGATTAGATCCCCTCTCAGCCTGCTCAAATGCCCCCTGCTCAAAGTGGCGTTGCCATAGATATGAGTTTGCCTCTGAAAACAGGGCAAACTTATCTAAGCTGCTTTTTTGTTTGTTTGTGAAAGGAGAATATTCTTATTGGAGTTCTGGTTTTGGCATTGAAGAAGGTGTTGGGATCATGGCCTGTGTGAATTTTCATTATTAAATATCCAGTTCTCAAGTATGGTAGCACAACTGTGGGCTGATAAAGTTAATTTAAAAATCTGTAAGAATCACATATATTTGTGTTGAAAATCTTATTTTGCCAATTTATCTTATATTTCACTTCTAAATTCTTCACACCCGTTTACAAGGTGAATTTTTAAAGTTACATCTGAAAATCATGCAGCCGCCCATCCCAGTGACCTCAAGTTATTTTACAAATAGTTAGAAAAAAAGGAATCTACTCATAAAATGGAAGTTGATTTAAGTGAGAAGCAGGGCTTACTGGGAAAGATACCGATCTGCAGATTGTGGTTCTTGTTGTGTCCCACAGAGCGGACACATTTATATTCTAGTTGCCACTTTAGAAAGAACACTTCAAGACCTATTGGTAATTTTAATGAAGAATAGGAATGCTGCATGCATGAAACCATGTTAAAAGTGCCGGGAGAAAGACTGCTCACTCTTCCCCAGTTTGTCTGAGTGTAGATTACACACAGTCCATACCTTGGTCACAGTCAGCAAAGCAGAATGCCATCCATATGGCTAGTTTCACAATGTGCTGACTTGAGTAGTGAATCAACTCTTCGGAGTGCCTGGCTGCTGGCTACCCCTGCAACGTGCTGCCCCTGCAGCTATTTGCTAAGGACTTAAAAAGCAGAGCATAGAAGTGATTAACTGTTTTTCAGCTTCCCTCTTGATAAAATGATCTGAGCTGCGACTGAGGAGGAATTTGGAGAATATTCTTTAAAGCTTAAAATTGTTTGATTAATGAGTGCTTTAGAGAAATCTTTCAGTAGCACAAGAGAATAATAAAGGAGAAGTTCATTAACAAATAACTAGACATTCAGAACAGGGAATGCAGTGAAAGTGAGTGAACCTCTTCTTAATTAAAAGTTTCTAAAAACAGAAAATCACTACAAAAACCCAGATGAAAAGAAAGTTTTTGTAGTGATATTTTGTTATAGGTATTAGAACCTTCAGAATGGCTAAACATAGCAAATCACAGTATAAATCATAGAGATGAATCTCCTGTCTAAGGAGTTAAGGTATTCAGTTAAGAAATTTACCACATTGTCATTAATTATGAAAGACTTAATAGTTATCTTATGGACTTGCATTCAACAGGGATACGCCAGAGAAATGCTTGTTAGACAGCATTTGCAGGGTCCTGGTTGGCTATCTGATAACAGATGCTAAAGCAGGAATAAAAATTACTGAATCATCTTTGTTGATCTAGAATATATTGGTAATATTACCTAGCATAGAGACTGACCACAAGTTACAGATGTTACTGGAAAAGCTGCAAAAAATGTAGGCTTCTAAAGGATTTAGGATCAAAATTATAAAACAAAAGGTTTGGGATTTTTTTCAGTGACTTTAGTAGTCTTTGTTTGAGTTACAGCATATCTTTTGCAAATCTATTCAGTTTTAATTTAAAGCTTTTTTACAATGGCAAATCCCTCATGTCTCTCAGTAACTTCAATGCTTAACTAGAAATCCTTTCTAGCTCACATTTGTTGCTCCAGAACTATTTTTCTTATTAAATTTAAGACCTATTTCCTATTAGATATCTCTTTCCCACATAGGTATTTGTAGATAAGGATCAAATCATCTCTCAAGTAACTCTTGGTTAATTAATAGGCTGATCTTTCTTCCTCACTCTATAGCAGATTTTTTCCAACCTCATGTTAGTCATAAAACTATTTTCTGAACCCTTTTCAGTTGCTAGCATGCTCTTGTGGGTGTGGACTAGAACCACCACTCCAGTCATAGTAATACTTCACCTGTTTATGTGAACAGTTTGATTTCCTCTTTTTGTATGGAAACAAGGAAGATGAGAGTCACACTTGTACAGCGATTCAGAAGAGCATAAGCACCAGTGCTCCGAGGTGCGTCTTGGAAAAGCCACTCGCTTGTCACAGATTATAGAAGGAACTTAAAGAGATTAGTTTCCCTAATTAGAAGAGAGAAAATTCCTGTACTTATATTATCTTTAAGTGCTTATCTACCAATAGGGAGTCAGATTTTCTCAGGCAGTTGATTAAGAGAGAAACAGATTTATTCCTTGGCCATGAACCATGTTTTCTTGTTCCAAAACTTTTCTGACCGTGTTGCATGTGCAATATTATTTTGATTTGTAATTGGTTTGTAGCAATTATTCAGTCCTTCTGTATAGCAATTATATGCCTTTCTATTTTTTTTGAAGATCTCAAAAATGTCATAAATATTCATTGACTTGTATTCACAACAATCCAATGAAGAAAGTAAATATGATGGCCTTAATAAAATTATTATTAGTCTTGCTTTAACACTATGTTAAGTCAATTGCAGAGTGGAATAGAGCCAGTTTCTCATCAAACTGCTGAGTCTATCATATCAATCTCTACAAGATCGATTGCCATTCTCCACTGAAATTTGTTTGCTGCTTTGCCTATTCATGTAACCAGCCGTGTTGCTTCCTAACTCCCTTGCTCTGCAAATACCTAGGCATGTTCCTGAAAAAGAAGTCCTAAGTCTGTGACTTAGGTTGTTGGGATATACTTGAAGAAAAGGTGTTGAATAAAACTTTTTTTTTTCTCCTCAATATTCAAAACCCACCTGGATGCAATCCTGTGCTGCGTGCTCTAGTGTCCCTGCTTAGACAGGGGGTTTGGGCTAGATGGTCGCTAGAGGTCCCTTCCAACCTCAACCATTCTGTGATTATGCAATTCTGTAATTCATGAGAAAAAAGGAAATGTGAGAATTATTGCCCAGCAAGCATAATGGAATATTCCTACTTCATACATTCCTGCATTTGGAGTGTCTCCTCTTGGCTTGCGCAAAAAAAGCTCCGAAGGGAGAGGGTAGGGATTTGGTTGCAGTGTGTTTGTCCAAGCTGTGGACCTGCATGGTGTGAGAAACTTCTCAAGCAGCTCCATTAAGAACTTTTTTTCTGCTCCCTTACACATCCTTACTTATTTCTAGATCCCCCCCACCTTCCCCCTCTTCACTTACTTTCATGTGGATCAAGGCCTGGAAAATGACAAGCTTCTTGATTAATAGATACAAAAAGTCTTCTTATGTAATTTATTTGCTTTCTGCACCTGACTAGAATCACTAGGTTTATCTGGAAAGGAAAATATATCGTCCTTTCTGACTCCAAGTGGCAGCAGAGAGAGCCGAGCATGTGATATCAAGCTGCACATGGAAAGCAAACAAAACGCCATTTCTGTATTTTGTAAGCATCTCAGGTCGTAAAAGTGTCAGCACACTATATTTCTTGATGGGATCCTCTCTGTTTTATTATCTGAGCCCTTTCCATTGTGTTGAATGTGCAAGGAGAGTCTTTAAAGCAGGCAACATCTGTTCCCCTGTCATGTTTTTGATTATCAGCTCCATATTCCTTGCAAGTCTCCTGCTCACATATTCCAGTTGAACTCACTGAAGCTTCAACAGCAAGGACACTTCCTTATCTCCTTTCCTTCAGACTCTCAATCCTTCATTCTCACATTCTGTTTAACTAAATGCTGATGCCAGAGGCCTGTTCTTTACAGTTGGGTAACACACTCATGACCTTTCCAATTTGTTTGGTTTAAGTCTAATTGCTGTGAGTATACCTGCCTCCAAGTCCTTAAGGAGAGGAGGGAGACAAAGGAAGTAATTGGGCATATGACTGATTTTAGTTTAGGTACCTGTGGAGAACAATTTTCTATTGTACTTTTAGATTTGTTTCCCAGTTTTCTTCCCTGAAGAGGAAGTCTCTTTCCCTCTTTCTTAACTCCCTATTGCTAAGTCAATCTCTCTGTGCTTTGCCAAGAAATCTGTTTTGCCATTTATGCAGGAATTCCAATCTGCAGATGGGGGTTCTGCCAATAAGAATCAAATAGACCAATTGCCTTTTGCCTTTGGTATTGCATTTCAAGGAAATCTAGCACTCAGAGATCTGGGAAAGCAGATAAGTAAGCTACCCTGAGCTCAGGGGGGTAGCTGGATGTTTTGCATTTATCTTCTCTGAACTTTTTTAGTGTCATTGTGCACAATGGCAATGAGCAGCAGTAGAACAATGCCACTGATGTTGCAATTGAGATACAAGAGTGGAAGCATATACCTATGATTTTTTTTTACATTTTTAAAGGTAGATCCTCTAACCACAGATGACTCGTCTGCCCATGAACAATAATGCCATATTGTGAATCCAGATAGGAGAATATTTCAGATTCAGACAAAAAATTTGCTGACATTTCAGCTCAGGCTAAAAGCCTGCATTAAGAAATGTGAACACCCCTGTACTTTTCCTTTATAGCTAGTAGTCCTAAAGATGCTGAAAGATCTCCTATGTTCCAGGCAGATAAGCCTTGCTTGTATATTCCAGGTCAAATTGGTTGTGTAGGTCTCCCAGAGCTTCCCGGATCTGAAAATATCCTAAAATTCCTTGTCTGCAGGAGCACACGTTTGACCAGTTGTGGCATTATTTCTGGTGTGGGAAAGGGAGGGACCTCAGGCAGTGCTGGCATTTGAAGGGTCTTGCATACCATGACTACCTGCTGTACTTCTGGCAATCTGTGCACCTTACTGCCACCTCATATTCCCTTGTGGTGATAGTGTTCAGCAAATGAAGCTTACTTGGAACAATGATCCTGAAATCACTCTTATAAGGATTTAGTCATTTCTGGCATGGAATGGAAACAATCTGTATGCAGCCTAAGTTCAGGATGAGGGCTAGCTGTCCACAAAGAGTGACAGAGACACAGGGATCTGGGTTGCAAGACGCTCTGTAATTTAGAGCTCCCCCAGGACAGCTTTCCAGGCCCAGTGTGGCCATAACAGAGTTTCTTTATCTTCAAGACAGCCGATCCCAGGATCTTCCCTAAATGTTTCCCTCAAAATTTCCCTACGGTCATATTTTTCATTTCACCCTTCTTTTTCTCATGGTACATGTAGCTTATATTCTTTGTGCTACCAGTCTAATCTTAGGAATTGCATTTTAGAATATGACTTGTGATGGGATCTATGTATTTAATCAGGTCATTTGGACCTTTCTGTTCTTTTTTACACTCTTTACTGGAAGGGCTTGGCTTCATAATCAAAGCGCTGCTTGCCAATTCCCCATCCTTAAAAGCAATTCATTTAATATGTATTTGAAAGAACACAGAGATTAGAGGGCTGAACAGATGATTAAGCATCAATAAGGTGAGTATATGATAAACTGAATAGAGAACAAGAGCAAGAGAAAGAGGGTACTTGTAAAGCCGCTGTCACTAAATCACAGAATCACAGAATGGTTGAGGCTGGAAGGGACCTCTAAAGATCTTCTACTCCAACCTCCCTGCTCAAGCAGGGACTCGTAGCCCACATTGCCTAGGACTGCATCCTAAAATCAATTAGATTAAGGGACTATTTGGTTTGAATGAAGAATACTTCTTTATTCCACTAGTTTATTTAGAAACCTGAGAGGTGTGAAAGCAAGAGGTTAATTTTCACCCTGCTCAAGTATAGCCTGTCCAGGTGAATATCTCACATTCATCCTTGCTGTCTTCAGCTTTGTTTTTAAATCTGTCAGATTTATGTATTTCCCTAACTAATACTGTGTTTTCTAAATGGACCTGTGATAACAAACCTCTGCTATTTGTAATCTCTGCTTCCCCTTCTCTGCTGCCTCTTACAGCTTCCTCCATGTTAATTCTTATTCTTTCTCCTCTCTCCCATTCTGTCCTATTCTTTTTTTTTGCCAACACAGCACTTATAAATCTTTCTTCCACCTCCAGTTTTCTCTTACCCCTTTGTCTTCCTGGTCACTTGTTTCCATTTCACTTGCCCAGTCCATAAATCCCATTCAAGCTATTCAAATCCTCCACCCTCTTTCATCTCGTTCCTCTAACCCATGTCCATCCTGTACCCTGTGTTCTCCACCACTTTTTCTTCCTTCAGGAGTTCCTATTCCCTTTCAATGATCCTCACGTTTTAAAGCTCCCTGAGGACCACAGTCTCCCACAACAATCTGCTGATCTTCTGTGTCCTGTGAGCCCGTCATCATCAGTAAAGACTGGGATCTTCCATACCTGGCTGCTCTTCGAGGTACAGTTCATCAAGCTCTACCTGCTCTTCCTCTCTCTTCTATTTTGTAATTGTCTTCAATCAGGAGTAGTCGCATTCACAAAGCTGGATTGACAAAGTGGAAACTATGCTCAATCAATCTGATATCCTTCTATGATGACTTGGCTAGCTGGGTAGAGAAAGAAAACAGCACCATTCTAACTGCTGCACTGCTCAAGGAGAGTGGCCATGTACTTCAGGATGCAATAAAAGCAAAACCAAACATGAGCATCTGGTAAAACCACAGGGAAGGAGAAATGGCATGAAAAATTATTGACTCAGATATGTAGGCACCTGAAACCCTTGGGAGGGCACTGTGCTTCCGGGGTTGGACTTTGCTGCTTGCAACATTTTAAAAAGGCCGTTCAGTCAATCATCAAAGAGGTTCCTGGGTCTGAAGTAGACAGAAGTAAAATCATGAAAGCAGTGACTGTAATTGCAGCAGAAGCCACTTATCTGTATAGCAGTAGGAATTGCCTGAAACTATAGGGAAATATGGATACCCTTACTTTGAATGGATGTGGCACATGGACTCACCAGGAAATGCAGTCCTGCGGGAATGCAATGTAGAGAGCAATGTAGCATGTGTTAGTACAAAGGGATTTCTTTGCAAAAAAACAGGAGGCATTTGATCCAGATCTCTAATGGGTATAAAAGCAAGGACAAAGAGTGTTAAACTTCCAAGCATGCTATTGCCATCATTTACTCTCTGGGTCCTTGTGCAGTTTAAAGGAACCATAGGTTCTAATCTATCTCAGCTTTATCTGCTTTAACTTCCCAGTTTGTTTCCTGTGCTTTATTTATCTATTTATTTATTTATTCATTTTTAGAGTAATTATTAGGGTAGATGTAGGACATGCGTTTTAGCAGGCAAGTGTCCATTTAAGTTGTAAGTGTAAGTTTCTTTTGCTGTGTGCATGCTTAGTAACAGCAGAGAAGATTCTGGAAAATTGGAGGAAAACAATTGCAGTGTTATTAAAAGCAAAGAAAATGCCTTGTATGTTTCATTTCAGAACCATCCTCAAGTGTATCTTATGCAGCCCCTTAAACAATGCTCTTCCCATTCTGCATTGCAACAAGCTGGTTCTGATGCCTCCATTTCTATCTCATCTTCAGGTGTCAGGCCAGATAAGTCACTGTGAGTTTCTTTGTCCCCCACCTGTCTTCCAACTGCTTGAGATCAGTGAGGTAAATCAGAGCAGCCTTCAAGCAGTTGTAAATTTTAGAGCCACTGGCCTGGCAGCCAGATTTGGAAGCATTAAGAATGCTTTGTTGCTACAGTGTCATAGTGCTAGGATATCTTTCTCCATCTTACTTTTGTAGCTCTGTCAACCATAGCACAGTTAGAGCTCTTTGCTTGGGTCCTTGATTTTAGGACCATGTCTTATTTTTTGCCAGTAACAGGCAAACTGAGAACTGTCTAGAAAATGATTTATAATCAATATTTCTCCAGCAGCTTGGAGAAGAACATGTTGCACATTGAGTACAAATTTTCTTGTTTTCTACTATTTTCAGTAATGGAAAAAATGATAAGCCACAACTTCATTGTGTCTGCAGGCAATGCTAGAGGATAGAGTGTTACCTCCGAATAATGTGAATAGAGCAAAACTAGACAAGTCAAGAAATCAGAAAGTAGGTCACGTGGTGACAAAACGAAATCCTACTTGGAGAAAATATAAACTAACACATATGGCGGAAATTATCTAAAACAGATTTTTCACTAAGGGAGCCATGGAAATAGGTAATGCTGAAAGAGACTTAAGTTTGAGAGTGGACAGTAAATTAGACATGAGTTTGCAATGTGTCAGCAATGCAGTTTGGGTTGCATACACAAAGGGCACCACATCAGAGAACACGTTAATAAACCCTCTCTACATGCCTGGCGCGACCACACCTGAAAGCTTAAGGGACTTTGAAGTCAGTGGAGCTATGCCAATTAACACCAGCTGAGCAACTGCCTGTTGTGTCTGGTTTAAGTTGTCTTATTATGAGACAATTATTGGCAAATTGAAAAAAATCAGTGCAAAGGAACAAAAAAAAAGAGGATGATAATAAGACTAACACATGTGTGTATATGTATGTACACGCACATATTTATTCATGTACACACACACACATAATACATATGTGTGCATATATATAAATGATTTAAGTGAACATTGCATGAGAGATATTCAAATACTGGGAAAATGCCATTTATCCAAATTCTAAACAGCTGACTGGTTTGGCTTTAGCCGTGCCCCTTTAGTATATAGTCCCTAAAGATGTTTGCAGAACAGTTTTTCTTTGTATGGTTGCAGACATTGTAGGAATAAGAACATAGGTGTGTCCTTGAACAAATGTGAGTTACACAGTCTTTTCCAGGTTGTATACCTTAGGTTAATCTATATTTAGGCATCTCAGTGGGAATTCAGATTTTTAGATGGTTGTCATGAGCTTCAGCAGTAAGTTCTAGGAATTTGTCCTCTCTGCCTGTCTGACCTCACTTAAATAGATGTTAAATATGGGGGGGGGGGGCTAGGGGGCTCTCTCCAGAGGGGGCTCTCTCCTATCGTCTAGGGGGCTCTCTCCAGAGAGGCAGTCTAATCCATGCTGCAAGTGAAAAGGAGCACCCGGAAGAAGCGGCGGGTGATCGTCGTGGGTGACTCCACGCTGCAGGGCACGGAGGCACCGATATGTAGACCGGACCCCTCATCCAGAGAGGTCTGCTGCTTGCCAGGGGCCAAAATAAAGGATGTTACAGAAAGGCTCCCAAGAATTGTTCAAGAGTCTGACTATTATCCTCTAGTATTGTTTCATGTGGGCGCTAATGATGCCATGGGGAAAATGAGGGACGTCAAGCAAGACTTCAGAGCCCTAGGGATGGCCATCAAAGGTACAGGTGCCCAGGTAGTGTTCTCCTCTATTCTGCCTACGAGGGGAATGGACTCAAGGAGGAGAAGGCGGATATGGCAGCTTAACAACTGCCTGCGCCGCTGGGCTTGGCAACAGGGTTTTGGCTTCTATGACCATGGGACTCTGTTTGATGACCACCAGCTAGTGGGGAATGATGGGACCCATCTCAGCAAGAGGGGCACACATCTCTTTGCCAAAAGGCTGGCCAACCTGGTTAGGAGGGCTTTAAACTAGGCAAGAAGGGGGAAGGGGAGTGGCACACTGACACAGCAAGCAGTACCGCACAGCCCAGGTCAGATGGCGTCCAGCGGGAGTATGCTAGTGCGGAAGTGAGGGTAGGAAATGATCACGGAGGGTCCTCTTTCACCCCTCCTGGGAAACCTGTGGCCTCTGTTGCTTCCCTGAAATGCCTGTATACCAATGCGCGAAGCATGGGGAATAAGCAGGATGAACTGGAGATCTGTGTGCGGTCCCAGCATCATGATCTCATTGGAATCACAGAGACGTGGTGGGATAGCTCGCACGACTGGAGCGGTGCCATGGAAGGCTATGTGCTCTTTAGGAAGGACAGGCTGGGAAGGCGAGGTGGTGGAGTTGCTCTTTATGTGAGAGAGCAACTGGAATGCATGGAGCTCAACCTGGGAGTGGAGGATGAGCGAGTTGAGAGCTTGTGGGTAAGGATTAGAGGGCAGGCTAATGTGGGAGACACTGTGGTGGGTGTCTGCTACAGGCCACCTGACCAAGACGAGGAGTTTGATGAGGCCTTCTATAGGCAGCTGGATATTGCCTCACAGTCACAGGCCCTGGTTCTCATGGGGGACTTCAACTACCCCGACATCAATTGGGAGGACAACACAGCCAGGCACAAGCAGTCCTGGAGGTTCCTGCAGAGCGTCGACGATAACTTTTTGACGCAGGTTGTGGAGGAGCCGATGAGGAGAGGTGGGCTACTGGACCTCATGCTATCAAATAGGGAGGGCCTAGTAGGAGATGTTAAGGTGGGGGGTAGCCTCGGCTGCAGTGACCATGAGTTGGTGGAGTTCAGGATTCAACGAGGAGGAGGCATGGCTATAAGTAGCCATGCGACGATGGACTTCAGGAGGGCCAACTTTAGCCTCTTCAGAGACCTCCTCAGTAGAATCCCATGGGCTAGTGCTCTAGAAGGCAGGGGGGCCCAAGAGAGCTGGTTAGTTTTCAAGCGGCACTTCCTCCACGCCCAGCAACAGTGCATCCCTGTGTGTAGGAAGGCAGGCAGAGGGGGCAGGCAACCTGCATGGATGAGCCGGGAGCTTGTGGCAATGCTCAAGCAGAAGGCAGCGGTATACAGAATGTGGAAAAAAGGACAGGTCCCATGGGAGAAATACAGGAACGTAGTCAGGGAATGCAGAGATGTGACAAGGAAAGCTAAGGCACGTCTGGAAGGCAAGCTGGCAAGGGACGTTAAAAATAACAAAAAAAATTTCTTCAAATACATTAACAGCAAAAGGCAAATCAGGGAAAACGTGGGTCCGCTGGCGGACGGGATGGGCACCCTGGTTACAAATAACACAGAAAAAGCAGAGTTGCTCAATGCCTTCTTTGCTTCGGTGTTTACCAAGGGCAGCCCATTAGAGCCCCAGGCCCTAGGGACAAGAGAAGAAGCTGGTGGAGAGGAAGACTTGCCCTGGGTAGAGGAAGATTGGGTCAGAGAGCACCTAAGGAACCTCGATACCCACAAATCCATGGGCCCTGATGGGATGCACCCCAGAGTGCTGCGGGAGCTGGCAGATGCCATAGCTAAGCCGCTCTCCATCATCTTTGAAAGATCCTGGAGAACGGGGGAGGTGCCGGAAGACTGGAAAAAGGCCAATGTCACGCCAGTCTTCAAAAAAGGCAAGAAGGAGGACCCAGGCAACTACAGGCCAGTCAGCCTCACCTCCGTCCCCGGAAAAGTGATGGAACGGCTCATACTGGCCGTTGTCTCCAGGCACATAGAGGACAAGAAGGTGCTCAAGAGTAGTCAGCATGGATTTACCAAGGGGAAATCTTGCCTGACTAACCTGATAGCCTTCTATGATGAAATGACCGGCTGGATAGACGAGGGGAGAGCGGTGGATGTCGTCTATCTCGACTTCACCAAGGCTTTTGACACCATCCCTCACAACATCCTCCTGGGCAAGCTCCGGAAGTGTGGGATAGATGAGTGGACACTGAGGTGGATTAGGAACTGGCTGGATGGCAGGGCCCAGAGAGTGGTGATCAGCAGTGCCGAGTCTAGTTGGAGGCCTGTAGCTAGCGGGGTCCCCCAGGGGTCAGTCCTTGGTCCGGTCCTGTTCAATTTGTTCATCAATGACCTGGATGAAGGCACAGAGTGCTCCCTCAGCAAGTTTGCTGATGATATGAAACTGGGAGGAGTGGCCGATACCCCAGAGGGCTGCGCTGCCATCCAGAGGGACCTGGACAGACTGGACAACTGGGCGGTGAAAAACCTCATGCAATTCAACAAGGCCAAGTGCAAGGTTCTGCACCTGGGGAGGAATAACCCCAGACACCAGTACAGGCTGGGGACTGATCCTCTGGAGAGCGGCTCTGCGGAGAAAGACCTGGGTGTCATGGTGGATGATAAGTTGACCATGAGGCAGCAGTGTGCCCTCGTGGCCAAGAAGGCCAATGGAATCCTGGGGTGCATTAAGAAGAGCGTCTCCAGCAGGTCGAGGGAGGTGATCCTGCCCCTCTACTCAGCCCTAGTGAGGCCGCATCTGGAGTATTGTGTCCAGTTCTGGGCTCCACAGTACAAGAGGGATGTGGAGCTGCTGGAGAGAGTCCAGTGCAGGGCCACAAGGATGATCAGGGGCCTGGAACATCTGCCCTATGAGGAGAGGCTGAGGGAGCTGGGCCTGTTCAGCCTGGAGAAGAGAAGGCTGAGAGGGGATCTAATCAGTGTATATAAATACCTCAAGGGAGGGAGTGCAGAGGACGGTGATAGTCTCTTTTCAGTGGTGGCCACTGATAGGACTAGAGGAAATGGCCGGAAACTGAAACATCAAAAATTCCGTAGGAACTTAAGGAAAAATTTCTTAAGAGTGAGGGTGACAGAGCACTGGAACAGGCTGCCAGAGAGGTTGTGGAGTCTCCTTCTCTGGAGATCTTCAAAACCCGCTTGGATGCAGTCCTGTGCCACGTGCTCTAGGTGTCCCTGTGTATGCAGGGGGGTTGGACTAGATGATCTCTAGAGGTCCCTTCCAACCCTAAGCATTCTATGATTCTATGATTCTATGATTCTATAGATTATAGTTCTCAGTATTGGTGCCTAGATTTGAATCATTTAGCAGAGGGCAGCTGAAGATGCAGTGAAAATCCAAACATTTTCCATTTCATTATTTAAAGATGCACTGACTCTGACAACTAAAGTCATTTAATGCAATCTGCTTTGAAAGGAATTCTGGAAGATGAGAGTTCCCTGTCATTTTATTTAAGACTATCCAGGTCCTGATCCAGAGCCCTTGGAAGTCAATTAAAATCTTTCCATTGACTTCAAAGTGTTTTGGATCATTCCTAGATATTAGCACAAATTTCACTTCTTTCTTTCCAATTCAGTTGTCTGGAATTGTAGAGTTGGTGATTGAATCCCTATGTCCACTGCATAGCTGGCATGCCAGTTTCCTTTAACACCTTCTGTAAAGCTTATTATTTTAAATGGCGTATTCAGTTGCTGCAGGCATCTTCTTTCCAATCTGGACCCCAGCTGGTTGAGCTCTAACAGGTCATTCTTAAAGGACAGTGTGATAGCAACAATTAATGTATCTAAAGAAGTCAGTTTATCTAAGCACCTTTGAACTATGACTATGAAAGTTACACAGTTGATCTGTATTAGGACACAAGTCTGAGCAGCGGCCAAGTGATTACAAACTTACCTGAATCATTACGTTTGATTTTCTTGATGATATTGATCATCATGCAATAAAGTGTCAATGCTGAAGTGCCTAAAGCAGCATTCAGAGCACTTAACTATCAGAGACCAAGATAACCTACAACACATATGAAGATGAATGTGAATATATGACCAGTTGGGCAAGGAGGCTTTAATTCCAGGACATGGCAAAAATATAAAATGTACACTCAAAAATGTCCACTAAAGACAGATGAGCTTCATATGGTGAAAACCCTGAAACCTTGTCATATTCTGTTGCCACTAGATGATGCCAGAGATTAAAAAGGGATTAATTAATCCATTAATCTTTATATGTCACAAGTTAATTAATCTTTATATGTCACAAGTACTGCAGCTACCGCTCTGCCATTCCTAAAATTATTCAGTCTGTCTGATACTAGCAGGATTTAGCTATCCAGAGCAGATCCCATTCTTACTTCTGGAACCAAGAAGTCAACTAGTTTTAATAAGACCCAGCATTTTTCAAACAAAAAATGGAGGAGCCAAGTCCAACATAATTACGTGAGTGTTTCTCAGTGGATTTCAGGGGATTCTGCTGACATATCCTTGGAGTTCTCCTACACTATAGACAGTTTCCTCAAAGAGTAAATTCACAGCCGCTCTCTCTCTGCATCACTGTGTTATTCACCTGTGCTATCAGCCTCCTCTCTTGGAGATCTGTATAGAGCAGCAGAAAAAGAAAAAAAAACAGTAACTAATACTGATGCCTAATGAATGCCTAATGAATGTGATTGTTCAAGTAATGGACACTTTCACTGAAATGGAATAAATTACATAGATGAGGACGCAAGACCATTTAACTTTGTCCTGCCAGCTAGCTGGGGGGAGGAAAAAGAACAAAGTTAAGCAAGACAGAGCAAAGCCTGTGTATTCTCCACCACAGGGGTAAAGAAACAGAATGCTTTACTAATGAAAAGAACACATAGAACAAACTAAGAAAGCCTTCATATGTAGAAACACACTCCAAATGCCATAATCACTTTTGGAGAGGAAATGATTTGATGGGTGAGTGGAGTGGGGGGAGCACATCTGGCAAATCAAACAGTAACTCTCCATATCAATAGTGCTGTCAGCCGGCACCCTACATTTAGGAGACTCTCTGCTTTGACTGTTAGCCTGGTTTTATGCTTCTGCTTCTGCCAGGCACCTATAGGCAAGCTTATGTCACAGCTTTATGCTACTTCAATCTTTTAGAGCAGTGCTTGATATCTCTCTTAAATCCTCTCTCAATGACAACAGGAATTTTGAAATAGTTGGGAAATACCGTAAAATGACCTACAATAGTCTGGAACACCTTCCATGGATGGGGGCTTGGAGATGGCCATCAGAAAACATCATGCCTAATCTTTTGCAGAGTAGAACAGGGGAGAAGGGGACAGACAACAGTGGAATGCACTTACGAGAAATAGATACACACATGAAAGAAAAATGCCTTGATATTTAAAATATTTATAGCCTTAAAAGGCACGAAAACTGATACTAGCCATTAACTAATAGACATTCTGCCTTTGTGATGCAGCTTACATCTCTAACTAAAACCACATCTCTGGTCTGTCTTCTGGTCTTCTGACTTTGTCTGAAGCCAGGTGCACAGATGATTAAATTTTGGGCCAGCTATAGGGAGGGTGTCTTCATCCTGTCCTCTACACTAAGCACACACCATCTGTATGATACTTATTCATGTGTTTTTGCTGGAATGACATACCGAGCCCATATTCTTCCATCACCAGTTGCCCACATACTATCATGCTGTGCAAATGGAAAGGATGTAGTGTAGGCTTTTGCTGTGTAATGCCAGAATTAGTGGCTCTGCCATAACCTTGATGTTGTTCAAATGTGTTCTCATGAAAGAGGCTTAGGGCTCTTACTGACCAAAGTTGCCAGCATGCCTCCTACCTCTAAGAGTCAGATTCTGTGTTCACTATATTTAAACGGTTTACTGTGCTCCTCCTCTGTGTGAAACTTTACTGGTTAGAAAACAGAAGATCCGGGCCTTGTATCTCACACCATACATGTTCCATGTAATCAGTGCAGGGTAGACTGCTTGAAGTGTTTTTATTTTCTGAATCAAATTTCTGAGCCCCTTTTCTTGTGTCATAGGCCTACATATAGAAGAAAATGATAAACTCAGGTCCTGCCTCTTTGAAGAACAGTTATGTGGACAAAAGGACTCTAAATGTCTATGTTTTTCTTAGAAAGATAGGACAGTTACTTTAAGTGTGTGAACATATCAGAAGACAGACACAGACTCTGCAGACTCCTCTTATTTATTTATTTATTTGTTTGTTTGTTTATTTATTGTTCCTTACTCTGGTCTGAGTTGTTTTGTCTTGGGGCCTACCAGGAACATTTGACCCAAACACATAGGATTTATTATTACTATTATTATTTATTTTTGAATCCAAAGCTGTCTGCTAGCTTTTCCTTCAACCAAATGTTAAGCTGCACAAGATATATTCAAATTTCTGTTGCCAGTTCCTCCAAAACAGGACACTTCTGACTGGCCTTACCTTTCACTCTGTCTTCGTTTTTGTCTTTTTTTCCTCATTTAGGCTAAGGCTCTAGGGGCTATTTTACTCATACACACACAACATCAAAGTGATTTCTAAACACTTGATGGAAGTACCATCATGGCTGTTGCAGAAGAACTGTGTGTGAGGAAAGGAGTGCTTAGATTTTGTAGGGAATGGTGTTTTATGTATATATTGTAATCACTTCATTGAAAGTCAATAAAGTGACTAAATTTATTTATCACTTTATTCACTTTATTTTATCACTTTATTGACTTTATTTATCACTTTATATCACTTTATCACTTTATTCCTGCTTATGCAGGGGGGTTGAACTAGATGATCTCTAGAGGTCCCTTCCAACCTTAACCATTCTGTGATTCTGTAAAGGAGTAAAGGATGAAGACCAGCTCCTTACCTTCTGGAGAGGCAAAATGTGCATGCACCTTGCTAAGAAGCAAAAGCGTGCTTTACCCCAGATCATCTACTCAGGTGGGGCCTTATCTGTGCCTGAGCAGAGCATAAGTGCCCATTAGAGACAGTATGTTCAGGTCTTGTAGCCATTACCTGTGGAAATTCTCTGATGGCACATATACAGTCCTACTTATTTTGGCAAGTTGCTAATTCCTTCCTCCCCATCTCTTCTCTGCTCACTTTATTAAAATTGTCCTTCTATATGAAGTCCTTTTATAGATTGTCTAATGTCCTGATGGACTATATTCTTTTCCAAATCATGGTCTTGCTGAAGATGCATAGATATATTCTGTCTATGAGTTCAGGCATTTATCAGCAGCAGCAATTATGACTTCTATGAATTCTCAAAATGGTGCTGTAGAAAATGATACCTTGGTTTTATGTAACAATTTTTAGAGATAAGGAGAGAAAATGGAAATGTAACATAACAAGCAACTCCTGGCCAATACATGGCAACCTCATTCCATCAAATATCCTACAGCTTTCTTCTGATGACACAAACAGCACATCCTGCAGGACATTGTACCATGATAAAAAAATAGAAGCCCCAGGTAAAAGGACAGTCTGAAAAGTGAATTGCTAGAGGTCACCTAGAATGCTGTTGCTGGAGGACAGTATAGAGCTCAGGCCTCTCTTGTCTGCAAAGTCCTTGCTGTCCTCAGATATTTAAGAAAGCTTATGAATAAGAACTGTAGCTCAAACAGAACTAAAAACATAAAAGAATAAATGCATAACTAATTGTTGTCATAGTCTTTTTGATTAACTGGTTAAGTATAAGTAGATAGGGATATAATGGGAAAGTGGAACAGCAGGTCATGGAATGGCTGCTATAGAATACCAGGAGAATACAACAAAATTCCTTTTAAAGGTAGTTTTTATTGAGCTCTATCATAAAAAGGGCAATTTAAAAAAAATGATAACATGTAAATGTAGCAAATGTGTTCAGTCTTGCTTGTGTTCAGTCTTGTGCTCAGTAATGGTCAGGGAGTTGTTAAACTTAGGGTAAACATGTTAAATTTCTAGCCTATGCTCAGCCTATGCATATGCTGAATGCAGCCCAGACTAGGAATGTAGGGACACTATTGGGCCTTGATTCAAACTAAAGTTTATCCTAAGGTCTTCCTTGAAAGACATCCTTAATTCTGCTGATAAAAAAGGCTGCAGATCCTCCTCTTTTGCAGCACAGAGCTTGGGGAAGATGTAGAAACACTGCAAGATATTTAAGAATCCTGAGATATAATAATTTTATGGCAACATGATAATTTTATGGTGACATTATTAGCGATGCGATTTAATATAGTCGAGGGTATAATGCTTTCACTGGGAAAAGGGTTGACCTTGCTGGAGGGAGAGCAAGCAGGAGAGCAATGCAGTAGACAAGAAGTAAACAACATTTCCAATCAATTCCCAAACTAACAGGGGCAAAAATTCTTCAAAAAGTGACACAGATGGAAAAGACATTGAACAAACAGTCCTCTGAGCAGAGAAAGGGAGAGAAGATGAATCCACAGGACTGTCACCAAGTTCTAATATGTAGGCAGATAGGTTGTTTTGTTAGATTAGTATCTTTAAGGTTTTTGCTCTAAATAAATAATGATTTCAGTCAAAGCAGTTGCCTGATTTCTGGATAGTACTGCCATTACTTCTGGAAGAAAGAGAATTTGAGATTCTAGAGAAAATCTAGACCGAGCAAAGAAGTCATGGTGACCTTCAGTCTACCGTGACTTTCCCTTTCACTATCACTTACATTTTCCCCAGTTACCCCCTCACACAGAGGGATTCCAAGCTTCCAGAACTGAGTGGAAATGCACTCAGAGAGTTTGGTTTCAAAGTTACTGTTGTAGACCCTTCTAATTGACAGGATCCTGCAGAAATGGAATGACTGTTATTTGAGTTATATAGTAAATAGAAGAGCCCAGCATCAGAAATATGTAGGGTCTTGCCAAGCAACTTCATGTTAAATTTGGCAGTCTAGAGGAGAATCCATTTTTTTAATAGACTAATTAGATATTGTTTCCTACAGCAGCTCTCTTTATAATTTTCTATATATGTGTTTTTGTGAGAGAAATATAATGCTAGAAGAAAAAAACAGAATGCAAGACTTTTTCCTTCCACTATACCTAGCTTTTTACAACATCTCCACTGCTACATGAAAATAAAAGGAATGAGGAACACTGAAAAAGCTGGAAAAAAAGCTAGAGGTTTAATTTTCATACAAATTAGCTGAATTTCATTTAATATTCCCAGTGAGAAAATGAAAAGAAATTCATTCAATTCCTTCTCTCCACAAATTCACCAGAGGAAATGATATCCTTTAAATTATGGAAGGCTGATTGCTTACCCTCTTTGCCCTAGGCCTTTGTTTACGCTAAAACAAAATGATGAGAAATAAATGATGCATAGAAGAAAAAGCAAACCTTACACTCAGTCAAATTTCTTATTGTGCTAGAAGATACATTTTAAAAAGTTCTTTAGCAATATAGTAGAAAAATCAGTCAAATGGAGCAATTAAGGACTATTTCAATGGAGCAATTCAATTCAAGCAATCAAGCTAAAAATGAGGAATTTATTCTGTTCTTTCAGGACTGATAATTTAACATTTTGGGATGGTGTAAAGCTATGCATATTTCACACTCAATTTATTGGACAGATTTTAGGATAATTTACCACATCACCCACATAAACTATGCAGAAATATGAACTCAAAAGGGAGATTTAGAGAAGGATCAAGAGGAGGTGGATGGTAAAGTATAAGGGAGCATAGAACTGCGTTGGTGACATCCTTGTATAATCTGATGGAAATGAATTAGAAAGGTTAGCTGAAAAGTAGAGTTGACCATGATCCAGACTTAAATTGTGACTATGCCTAGATAGCTGTAGAGGTTAAACTGTTACAAGAATGTCACATTTGTCATTATTTAAGAAACTAGATAGAAAACCAGCTGTTTTTGCAGCTCATGTTTCTAAGAATCCTTATGCTTCTTGTTATCTCAAAATTTGGAAAGAAGGAAGTTTTAAAGTCTATTTTGAGAAAAGGAAGCTCAGCACCTTTTAATGTATACTAAGACTGTGAAGGCATGCTGTAAGGGCTAAATGCAAGCAAGCCTTTGATAATGCATAGGTAAGGTAGGAAATGACTCTTGTACTGTTTGCTCTGCCAGACCTAAAAGCAACTAAGACTCACAATCTAGACTGGTCATTCAAAGTTTCATATAAGGACGAGGTACATGAAAACTGCTAACATGCTGTACTGGTTTAGATCAAGGGTCCATCTAGCCTAGTAATTCTTCTGCAACAACAGCCATAGCAGATGCCTTTAGAAGAGTAAAGGACAGTTGTAGCAAAAATGATATCCTTCTAACTTCCAAATAAATTTAGTCCTCTTCCAAAAGTTTGTCTGGTCTGTCACTGGGCCTATGTATGTTTTTTTGAATCCATAATAGCCTTAGGCAAAGTACTCCACAGATCTATTAGTTGTATGACAGAACATTTCCTTTTGTTGGTTTTGAGCCTGGCCCCTGGCTGGCTAGCTTTACTTCACAGCTCTTGGATGCAAGAGACCATTATCTACCATAATGCATCATCTCCACTTTGCTCATGCTTCTGTAGCCCTTTCTCATATGTCTTTTCTGGGCAGAAAAGTCCCAGTCTACTGAGTTATTCCTCCTACAGAAATCCTTTCATAGTTTTGAGTGTCCATGTAGCTGTTCTTCAAAGGCATTTGGGTTCTATTCTATCATTTTTGAAATAGGAAGGGTATATATTCTGAGTGTGGGCAAACCACTGCCTTGCGCAGGGGCATGATAATATTCTTTGTTTTGTTTTCAGTTCTTTTCCTGATATTTCTCGACTTTTGATTTCCTTTCTAATTGCTCCTGAGCCCTGAGCTAGGGTCATCATACATTCCTCTAAAATCCATCTGCTGTTATTCACAGTAAGTTCTTCATATCCTCACTATATTGAATATACAAATACATTGAACATAGGCCCCAGCATGGCCTGTTGTGCAGCTCTACTGATGACTTCCTTCCATTATAAGAACTCTTTATTTCCTTTATTTCAATCCATTCTTTGTCAGGAACTATTCTTCTTATTCTTTACCGCTTAATCTACTTAACAACCTTCAGTGAAGAACTTTGTAAAAGCCTTTACAAAATTCAAGCAGATTCTCTCACTGGCGTGATCTTCAGCTAATGATAATTTTAGAGAATGCAAAGGAAGCCTGTAAGACAGAGCCTCGTTTTACAGAAGCCATTTTGTTTTTTTGTTAAGTCTATTGTATTTCTTCATACATCAACGAATTCTCTACTGAGCAGTAATATTTTGGTTAGTACAGATTTTTCCCCTCACACATATACACCCTTGCCTCCTGGAGCTGTATTGCTTACCTTTCCAGACTTAAAAATAATATAAAATGCAAGACCTATCATTACCTGGAAGATTTTAAAGATACAGTCTTCAGGTTCCAAGGAAGTTTGAAGTGGGATCTTGTATACTATGATTAGTAATTCAATGTTTTCATCCTTGACTTCTGCAAAATAACATCTGGCTCCAGCAATTTATTAGTGTTCATGTTGTCTATTTGTAACAAAATCTCATCCATACTTACTTTAATTTCAGATACATCTTCTTCATTTTCCTCCTGTATGAAAACTTCCTCCATTTCTTCCCAGTGAATAGCAGTGCAAATAGTTAACTTAGCTTCTGTGCAATGGCCTTCCTCATTACCAGCTGGCCAGAGTCCCTCACAGTTGTTTTTGCTCCTGATGTTTTTGATGAAGGACTTAGTACCACTTTTGACTCCCTTAGCTAGGTCTCCTCAAATTCTATTTAGCTTGTCTAATTAGGTTTTTGCTTCATGAAATGATTCATTTCATTTTATTTGAATTCAATAGACATCTTTGTGAAAAATGCCTTATTATTTCTTATAAACTTGCTTATTTGGCTGTTTGTGTATGCTGGCCTCCTTTAATCCGTTCACCAGCCTTTCTCAAAAGGTCATCCACAGCCATGCTGTGCTTTCAGTCTGCTGTTCTTCAGTAGTTTCCATGCTGCCTGTTAGGATTTGATTCTCTTAGCTGACCTTTTAAGCTTCTTTTTAATAAGCTTTCTCTTTTTTTGCGTAGCTTCTCTTGAAGTTAAGCACAACGGTAGTAGAGCATTTTGCCTGTGGTGCTCCTGCACAGCTGGTGAATTTAAGTGCACTGTGGAGACAGTCACAGAGTGGTGCTCCTACTGAAAGGGTTTGAACTGGATCATGCACATTTCTCAGTACCATTTCAAGAACTGTATTTCCTCCTGTGGGCTATCTAACCAGCTGTTTCATGTAATCATTACTGACAGAGTCTAAAAATGATGTCTCTGTTTCATGTCCCAGCATGATATTTGTCAATCCTCAGAACAGCAGTTGAAATCTCCCATTACCACTATATTTCCTGCCGACTTTGACCCTCTGATCTTTTTCAGCTTATCCAAATCAGAGTATTTTGCCATCCTTTGTCAGTACCATAAACACTGTACTAAATTCTCCCCTATATTGGCTTGAAATTTCAACCTATATAGACTCTGTGTTACTTGTTTGACTTGTACTTTTCATTAAATGCTAAGCTTTCATTACCACCGAATGCAATTCTGCAAGTGGCACAGTTAACTCAACCTGTGCTTTGTACCGTGATAGTAATGTCCCAGTGACCATCTTCCTTTCCCAAGGTATCTGACTGGTACATGAGTGTCACTATTTTGGTCCACACATTCTGGTTCTTCATCTTCTTTCTTACATTTCAAACATTACGTAAAATGCAGTGTACCACTGCTTCATTCTTTTATTAGCACCTTGCATGAAAAGCTATATTTGTTATCCATTCCCTGCTTGATTACTTATGTCTTCCAGGCTATGCTTTTCTTGAGGATTCAGAACTTTCACATCTTCTTCATCATAGGGATATGCAAGCTGAAACTTTTCCAGACCTGTCGGTTTTCCCCAACTAGTTAGCTTTTCTATCTGGAAAAGGAATATTTTCATTTCAAAATGACTGTCTAGGGCCTTCATTTTGCTAAGAATGTCTGTGAGTGTTTTTAATTTGCTGCAAGACCAATCAATATCATGGTAGAAAGTTAGATAAGTTAGATGTATTCAGATCAGCTGCACTTGATGAAATTCCTCCTAGGATACAGAAAGAACTGTCTGAAGCAATGCCAGAATAACTAGCTATTATCTTTGAGGAATCATGGAGTACAGAGACAAATGCATTGCCTCTTACTGTTTTTTTAAGTAACAAAGGGGTAAGGGAAGCAATCCATGAGTCTCCAAAAGTTAACTAAAAGGTAAGTGGCAATCCATAGGATTTAATAAAAAACAAATTACATCAAACGAATATAATATGCTTCTCTGACAGGGATTCTGATGAGGAAGAAGCAGCAGAAAGATGCATCCTAACTTTAATAAGGCTTTGAACATTGTCCCTTGTGAGTTTAGCAGAAGCAAGCTAAGGAAATATTGACTGGGTACAATTTTTAGCAGATTAGGGCAACATTGGTTGAAAAATTGTACTCGGGGAGGAGTTCTCAATAGCTCATGATTGACCTGGAGCTGTATGTTGAATAAGGTTGCCATGCTAACTTTTTTGTTAATCAAATGTGTGACAGAAGGAAGAATTTTTTTTACTGTTATTTCCAGATGGCATGGGACTGCAATTACTTGCAAGTTTATCAAGATGACCTTGACAAACTGGACAATTAATCTACAAAAACTAGGATGCAGTTCCTTTAGGATAAAACCATACTCTGTCTTTAGGTAGGAATCATCAGCTGCATATAAACTAGACAGCAGTATTGTAGAAAAGATGCAGAGGCTGTCATGTGTGGCAAGCTGAAAACCACGTGCAATGCTGCTACAAAACAGAGAAAACTCTCAATGGAAAGTTTCCACAGATCAATGTGCAAACAGGGCATCGCTGCTTCAAGTCAGCTGCTTCCCAGCTATCAGAGATTCACTACAGAATCTCAAGGATCATCTTTCAGGATGCAGCTTGTTCTTCATACTGTTGTTGAAAATCTTCCTTTCTATCATGTTTTTTCCTGTTCCTCTTTCTCGAGGAACACATATGGTTTTATCCAGTTATCTCTAGTATGTACGTGGAATGGAAGCTTGTAATCACATCTGTTTTCTTTCAATACTTCTAAAAAAGAAAAAGTAAAAAGTTTTTTGTTAGGTAATTCATCTCTGGAGTTAGAGATTTTTGTTATCTTAGCCTGATTCCTATCCTACTTGGAAAAGAGATGAGACTACTGCTTTGTCTGAAAGTTGAATTCATCACAGTTGAAAAAAGAGGACTATTAGCAAAGCTACATGACACTCAGCTGGAGGGTTGTGTCCAGTTTCTAGTGCTCTAATTAAGGGAAGACATGGAATAGCTGGGGAGTCCAGAGGACAGAAGTGAAATGGCTGAAGTCTAGAAAACATAGCTTATGAGAAGAGGCTGAAAAATTTAGGTAGGTCTAGAAAAAAGTGAGAGGGAAGCCCAGCAATGATCTTTAAATATTTTAAAGATAGCCATATATAGTGAAAATGAGTAAATCTTTCTTCATTATGCTATGAGTAGATAATAGATTACAACAGGGAGAGCCAGGTGAAACATCATTTTCCTTGTGTTAGGGGTAGAAAAGCACTGAAACAGAGGATCTGGAGTCTCCATCAGTGGAGACTAGCATAGGTAGAGATAATTCTGATTTCAGGAGGAGGAACAGAGTAGATGGCCTTTCCCAGCTCCTCTCAAACTTATTTTTTATTCTTCTATGATGGTTATGCAATGACAGGTAAAGACCTGGTCCTCAATGATTCCCACAATATGATCAGATGGCAGCCTTGCTCCTGCTGCAAGTGGAAGTTGCCAGAAGTTTGCCCAGCTTATGAAATGGAAGTGGGACATGAACCTCAGAGTGCTCTTCCTTCTCAGGTGAGTGCAATTCTGTGTACCTTTTGTTTCAGTTTTTATTGTGGTATAGGAATTTGAGCTGGTTTCTTCTTTTGCTGCCAATCCCGTGGTATTAAAAAAAAAAAAGGCAAAGAGAGAAAAGTTAGATATAGATAGTTATATAAGCTCGGTTTCAAGAACAACAGTCACTCAACTACATCAAGAGGAAAGCTCAAAGCTGAGTAACATCAATGCTCCTCTGCTACCTCACCTTGTGTGAGCTCAGGTATCTTTGGAAGCAGTTTTGGTAGCAGATATTGAGGATGAAACCGTATACTGGGAAACACAAAATCTGTGGCTCTTACTCCCAAACTGTCCTCTTGCTCATCTCATATTCTTACCCTAATTCACATAAAAACCGCAGGTTTCATTTTATCAGTCTTGAATGTAGCTTTAGCTATGTCTGAGATGAGCAGTGCTTCACATGTTCCTACAGAGACTAGACAGTCACTGTCTTTCCTCCATCAGCAATTCCCAGCAATTACTAAGTCACTCTGAAACTGCTTTTTCAAACCTTTTTCCATGCCTTTTTTAGTCCTTGATCTGGCTTGTGCACTGCCTCCCTGCTGCCTGCAGCCACTGAGTCCTCACACAGTGGTGAGTGGTGACCTTGCACTGAACCTCGTCTGATGGGATCTTTTCTCCTAACCACATGTCCTATTGACTTGATCTCGCCATGGCTGGTTAAGAAGTTTCTCACAGTCTGTAGCTGTAGTATCTTTACTGAAATGTATACTTGGTGAAAGGACTGTATTACTTCTCTTTAGCTGCCACAAAACTTTCCAGACCTTCCCTTCTTGGACAGATGCAGGGGACCAGATTTTCATGGTAGGACACAAGAGCATGCTCCTGATTTATCCTGGTTTTTCTGAAGGAAAAATGAAGAAAAAAAGGATAAGGATGAGATTAAAGAAAGGGGTACCTTGTTTTGGGTTTTTTTCAAAGCAATGATTGCACCTGTGTGCTTGGAATAGAAAGGTAAAATAACATGGATCCAGATTCCACCTTTACTGAAAGTAGCTCAGAGTAGGAGAGGAGACTGGCTGACCGTCAGGGGAAGGAAAAGCCTGTAGCCCCTGAATTACAGTGCTGTTTCCAGTCTCAGTGTAAATTAGAACAGCCACTGGCTATGCCTGAGGTTGCTACTCCAGCTTGGGAGAGCTGGAGTGCAGAATAGTCAGGTCACACCGCACTGCACGTATGCGCTGCCATGTCCAAGGAGGTCAGGACCGATGTGATGCAGAGGGTGGTAACTTCCTCACATCAAAGCAATTTTCAGCTGTAAGATGCTGCCATGGCTTGGCTTGGGATGAAACAGGAAATTCAGTCCATGGTTTGGAAAGCCGGCTATGCTTGTTTCTATTCCCCTTATTAGAGGAAAGAAGAATTCCACATGCCTTGTACACAGAAAGGATCATGATATTTTCTGATGTGAACTCTCTAGAGGAAAATGACCTTCCAGGTACAGTGCCACTGTGACAATATGAGGCAACCGAGATAGGGCCCCATTATGCACAGTTTTCTTAAGAGGTCTATGGATTTAGAATGCCTTGTTTCAGGAGATCAAGGTCTATTAGCACCTGTGGAGCCCAACAAAGAAAGAATGGTCCTGAACTGGTGCTGTACATAGAAAAAAATCGTCTCTATTTTACAATCAAGGAGCCAGAGCACAAAGAGGTTAGGACCAGTGTGCTGATAATCTCAAACTGTTCTGAATGATCAGCATTTCTGCATGATCAGCTTCATGGTGACTTAACTCAGGCACTCCCAAAGGTATCAGTGTCCTGTTCACATTTATCTTTTCAGGCAGATCAGTGGTGAAATTTAGGTGAGGGATATGGTAAGTCCATACCATGCAATATATTATTATGACATAAAGACATTCACATCTAGTGGACCAGAAATTTTTCTCCATCTTGGAAGATGGGAGGCGAACTAGCAATTAATTGGGTTTTGATTACTAGCCTAAGTATTTATTTCCAGACCCAATCTATCTTCTCTTCCTAGTATTTCAGAGTGATTTCTCCAGTTGTCACTGGTTAGCAGTTCTATGAATGATGCTCCCTGGTACACAGAAATATGGCCTATCCTCGTGCATGCTAGTTACACCTGACCTACTTTAGACCCATTCTTTAATGCTGATGCCTCTGGCAAAGTGAAATTCAGCTACCTTCTGGTAAAACTCATATTGAGGTGATAGGTGCTGTCCTGCAACTCCTTTTTTTGAGTCATTTTGTTTCTCTTTCTTCTCCCCACCAGCCCTAAGTAGCTTACTGAATCCAAGCATAGGTGACACAGGAGAAGCAGCTCCCTGCCTTCTGCTAGGATTTGGAGCTTTTTGAGTTCGTGTAGCCGTGAGCAGAGGCACGCTCAGAGACAAACCTTCAATAAAGATAACATCTGGATTTCAGACAATCTCTGCTGAGCATGTGCAAGCAGAGTGCTGCAGTGATTTACAGCTCAGTTGGCTTTTTCATATGGCCAGCAAGGAGGAGCTAATGCCCCCAGGGATCAGCCCCTGCCATTTTCAAACCCCTACATCATACACTGAACTGCGTAAGCTCTTACAGTTAAACCACTGTAAGGCATTTCCAGCATGGTTCAACCGCTATGTTTTCCTCTGTCCTCATTCTTGGAAGTTGCTGACCTGCTTTTAGTGAAACATTCCCCCCCAGATTCAGCCAAACACAGACACCAGGGATAGGAAATTTCAACCTTGAACGATTAATATACGACTAAATTAAAAGCAACTGAAAACTAGATCTTATAATCAAAAATATTAGGCAACTTTAAATATAAGACTTGTTGCCATCTCCACCAATAATAGAGGGGTGAGTAGGTATTTAATTTTGGGAGAACTTTCTTGCATGAATAACATACAAGGATAAAAATATTTCCTTCCAAGCATGGGGCATATGCTCAAGAAACACATCTGATAAGCAAAAATCAGTTGGACTGCATAGTTACGCCATCTGGTTTACATCACACAGAGTTACGCCTTTATCCTTCACCCGAGTTTTCAAAAGTCCCCAAATGAACCTGCTACTAGTGGATGCATTAGTGAGAGATCAGCTTGAGCCATGGTGATTTGCCAGCTATGAAAAATAAACAAATATAACCAACTGGAGTAATGATTGTTGTGGTTGTAACAGGAACATGATCTTTGTGCTCGGATTCATGAGTCTTCAAATATGTTAGTATGAAGAGCAGCTAAAAAGCTCCAGCTCTGGAAATCTGTACAGAACTGTGCAGAAATCAAGTTTTGGCCACTAGCTGCCTGACACTCTACCTGGAAGGCTGAACCAGATGTATCAGTATTTCCCATTTAATTTTCCTCAGTTCTCAAAAGAAAGCAACAAGATTTGCAGTGAAATTTATAGAAATATATATTTTTACTGATCTTCAGTGGTTCCAGGCTCCAGAACTTTTAAAATATGTCCATTTGAGTATATAATATAGGCTGTAAAAAGAAAGAGAGAAAGAAAGAAAGCAAAAAAGCAAGAAAGGAAGGAAGGAAGGAAGGAAGGAAGGAAGGAAGGAAGGAAGGAAGGAAGGAAGGAAGGAAGGAAGGAAGGAAGGGAGGGAGGGAGGGAGGGAGGGAGGGAGGGAGGGAGGAGAGAGAGAGAGAGAGAAGAAAGAAAGAAAGAAAGAAAGAAAGAAAGAAAGAAAGAAAGAAAGAAAGAAAGAAAGAAAGAAAGAAAGAAAGAAAGAAAGAAAGAAAGAAAGAAAGAAAGAAAGAAAGAAAGAAAGAAAGAAAGAAAGAAAGAAAGAAAGAGAAAAAGAAAGAAAGGAAGGAAGAAAGAAAGGAAGGAAGAAAGAAAGAAAGAAAAGATGCTTTCTGCATAATTTTGATTCCCTTAGAAATAAAGAACTTCACAGCTAACTCAGAAGTATTACTAACACCAGAGAAAATGCTACTTATGGAACAAGAAGCCATTGCTTCTTAGAATTTAGTCCATTACTGTAAGAAGATAAAATCTCCAGATGTAAACTAGTCTCCTGCGATCCATGGTAGGAAAGCAGAGATTTTTCCTCTCTCTCCCAATCCAAAATACAGTTGTCACAGCCTTTTTAAATTAATGTGAAATGATGATAACCAAGAAACAAAAGTTCAGTGAGCTGGCTGCTGTGTGCACCCCTGAAGTAAGGGAGTAGTAAGATCAACAAGAGTGAGAAACATTATGGAGAACCCTGTAGATAACTTGTAGGCTGAAACAAAGATCAGGCTATGCTAGATGTAGCTATGTTTATTGCTATGCTGTGTATCAGAACATGTTATGAATAAAACTCAGAGAAAGAAGCTTTCCAAAAATAAGAACAGGCACTGTAGGGATAGGAGCATACCAGTTTAAGGCCATAGTGCCTTGAAGCCCAGTAAGGACTGATTTTTGTTTCCTTCTATTAGCAGCCTAAATTGCTATATGTGACACGAAGCTGACATCTAGTGGGGGAGAATGAACCCAGAATTTCTTTTCAAGGCTGCACTGTCTCCTGTTTAGTGCAGGAGGAGACGGTATTTTGCTGATCCTACCACTTCCAAGTGATTGCTAAACCAAAACAATTTTCCTGGGCAGGAAAGAGAACCCACTATAGCTAGGTGTGCATACAATACCAATATCTGAATGCCAGAAACTAGCTTTGCAGTGCTGCCAGCAGATAATAAGCTTTGAAGGCAGAATTTTAAAAAAATCAAAAAATGATGGTAGAGATGGCCAGGTAGTGCCTGGACCAAGTCTTATGAATAAATCACATGGAAAACTGTAGCTGCAGTTTGCTGAAGTTTGCTACAGGTGAAAAAAATGGTATCAGTGACCTAGAATTTCTGCTGTCAGGAACATAAGGTCTGCATTCCTGCAGCAGGACAGCCTTTGGGATCCCAGGCTGTAATGCTGTTCAGCTTTCAGTTCTTCCTTGGGTCTTTGGCTTACCCAGTGCCTCAGCTGCACTCTTTGGGTTGGGAGGATGATGCTGGCAGAACGTCGGAAATGTTTTTGCAAATTTTCACTTCAGCTTCTGCACCTGGTATCACAGGTTTTGAAAAAAAAAATCATTTAGTAAAAATCTAAGTTCCAAGCTCTCATGCTTGTAGGTAGAAAATAGTCTTAAAACCAGAGGACAAATAAAACTGTCCAGTATTTAATTTTCATATCTTTCAATTTAAGTCAATATCATAAATCTGTTGGTCCCTCCATCCTGCTTTGTAATGGCAGGGGGGTTGGACTAGATGATCTCTAGAGGTCCCTTCCAACCCTAAGGATTCTATGATTCTATGATTCTATGATTTAGTGAGGGGAAGGAAGGGAGCACAGTAAAATCTCACCCATTCCCAAGCAGCAGGAAAAGAAAGGATAAACAAGTGCTCCTGGGAGATAACTGGATAAGCAATCAAAGGTGAAAATCTGCAAGTGCAGGTGGAGAGCATGTGCATCATGGGAGCGACTACATCCATTTAAAAATGGTGGAGCACAAAGAATGCTTTATTTTACAAAAGGTTCATATACTGCAGGAAATAAAAAAGTCTTTTTTCCACACACAATGTGTAAGATTCAAGCTCTGTAGCTGAGGGCTGTAACAATGAACGTTGCCTGCGGATCCACATTTTGGAGGGCTTTGTAGCATATTTATAAGCAAATTACCAATAGGCTTAAGGAACAACTTTGGTTGGTCAGGAACTGGAAGAAGGCAATAAATCCCAAAGATTTTTTTTTGTAGATGCATTAGCTTTCCTCACAGACCTGCAAGAAGATGCAGTAGAATGCAGTTTGCTTGATAAAACTAATAGATTTTCACCAGACCCACAAAACCAAAACCATCAAATACCAAAATGACACTGGGGCTAAACGAGATGTGGTCCTCTTCTTATGTGGGAATGGTCAATTCCTTCCTGCAAATTCTTTCTATTTCATTAAAGAGCACTTCTTTGCTAAAGCACAAGCATCTCACATATATACTCTACTATTTCACTCTATTGAAATCCTATATAATTTCAGTGCACCTTCAGTGTGAACCTTGGGTTTCTTGATGTTCTCACATGTCCTCACATGGAAATGGTGCTTCACCTCTATTCCTTCTCCTGCTTGGAGCAAGGAGCAGGGAGCACTGCCAGCCCATATCTGAACAGGGCTGCACCAGCTTCCATACCTCCTGCCATCCTCAGGGACAATTTAGGATTTTAGTCAAAACCCCAGAAATGCTGTTCTTTCCATGAGTGCAAACATAGCCTTCAGTCACTGCCAAACAGCACAGTTCCATTGCTGTTTTCCAAGTAATGACCTTATTGACAAGGTAGACATTTTTGGAAGGGCCTTTTAGTGGACTGGTAGCAAAACAAAGTCAGCGTTACACAAGCAGTGCAAAGTTTGCTGCAGGATTGAGCTTTAATCGCTTGTGGTTGCTTATTGACTCCAGAAAAAAACAGCAGCTACTTAGCAAAAAGTCATCACACAGGCTGTTTGTAGGCTAGCTTGAAACAGAAGATCTTGTCTTCTGCTGCTCACCCTGAAACGCAAAGTAAGTCTTAATTGAGGGACAATGAGGCTTGGGCCTGGGTCATTTATGATTACTATTTATTCTGCCATGAAAGGATTTGGTTTATTTTTTTGTGCTTACTGACTTTGATCTTTCTTTCATCAAGGAAAGGGAAACTCATGATATGTTGTATATGGTATATTTGGATATACAAAGACTTGTGCTATCAACAGTGGTTGATGAAGATATTCAGACAGGTCTTAGGATATTTTTACCATCCTGATACTGAATTGTCGTTAGATGAGACAAAACACTAATTAAGATATCAGTCAAATTTCTTCTTTGTCTTACATTTGATTTTATTATTTCAGCTCTTTGCTAGCATAGAATTATGGTTACTGATTTTCAAGTGTATTTACACAGTGATCTCTATCAGTAAGACATCCATGTTTGCAATTTGATGAACTGGATTTGTGTAAATCGCCTATGTGTTTTTCTGTGTCAAAAGTACACAATATCAGAAACATTGGACTCATTCTGGTGAAACTTGAAACCTCTGCTAATCTGCTGTGAAAGGCTAGTCTTGACAGTCAGAATATTTACTTCTTCCTGGACATTTTTAGAAAGATTACATTAAAACCACAGCTGTTTTAAAACTCCATACTGCAAAACACCTATCTTAATAAAAAATGCAAAAAGTAATTATAAGAAACTGTTTAGCAAAATGATCTTCCCTATGTTTTATACAGTGTAGTATACCATGTTCCTTACACCCAGAAATGATTTGTTAAGATATCAACTTGCATAGTTATTTTGTCCTGGCTGGTTCACAAGAATAAAAGATTTATATTAATTTGACTGAAAATTTGAGTCATACAACATCACTTCTGTTCCTGGACAGACTGAGAGTTGTTCTTTGAATCATGTTTCATGTTGTGAAATTTGCTTGTTGTTCATATTCTCCCATGGTTTCTCCAAATTTTGTATGTTCTTTCCTTACCAGGCATGAATGCTGCAGTGTGGGAAGTAAACACCAAAGGGATATTTATTTATTTATTGCCCAAGAAATATGAATATTCTTACAAAATATTTTGTGTTTTTTCGACAACTCTAGCCTTGAGTCCCACTCAGAGACTGCACATAGCTTTACAGTGCCTTTATCCTGGAGCAGGTTACACGTAGACTCTGTATTTACTTGCTTCTGAATTTTATGAGCTTGGGTTTAGCCAATGCACTCAGTAATTAAGAGTTTGATTAGAGAGGAGAAAGAATACAAAGAATGAAGTTCTAAAACAATCTTCCAGGAAAATTAGTGAAACAAATAATCCATTTTTTTGAAGGAATTTATGATAGAATTGTATGACTGCTGAAGCAGAAGACCCAAAGTATCCTCAGACTTCTGTTCACTAAGGCAGAATGGAGACACAGATATACAAGTTTCCTCTTATTTTCTGCATCAGCAAGTTTTTCTCATACTAGAGCAGAAGATAAATGGCAAGATTTAATCAAGATCAGATTAAATAATTGTGGACAGAGAGTAATCATAGTTCAGTAAAGCAATAATTAAAAGTGAGAAAGAAATTCTGATTCCAGAGGGATCGTAAGAAATAAAAGGACAGATTCTTCCTGTAATTCCTTTAAATCTGATTGCACTTCTTGGAGTTATCACTTAAAAAGTCAAGATCAGGACTTGAAAGTTTAGGAAATGTGTCACCTATGTGGCTTAGACTTGTGTGTGTGACACAGTATTCCCCAGACCAAGTTCAGCAAGCAGCTATACCATGCTGACTTTGAAACATTTTTCCAGATTCTTTTAGGATGGATTAACCTCCAAAGTTCCTTTATTTTGCTAAATTTTTTTATGATTTTGTGACAGCTAATCAGGAATTGAAATCTAGATTTACGTTTCTGATTGTAGCAAGCTCTTGTCACTCCCCTTAGACGGTGAACCTGTATGAAGGCCAGTCTTGTCACTATTTCAAAACTCAGGCACAGGGCATTTAGGCAATAAGATATATGACCTACATTTGTTCAGGAGGCAGTGTGAAATTAGGTGATCATCTCAAGGTGATCATAGGAGCACAATAGTCTCAGAGACTGAATGGCCCAACAAACTGGAGGATCCTTCTCAACAACTCCACTACAAGACCAAGAAGTCAAATGACATAAGAGTGCACAGAAGAGAGAATGACAGGTCAGCATTTAATTTCTGCTCCATATTATCTCTTTTTTTCTTCCAGAGTTCTCAGAGCATCTCTCTGAAATGGCTATGGTGTGTCTGTCAGACTTTGAAGTTTATGCTAAAAAGTATTTACCTAAGACTACTTGGGATTTTTTTGCAGCAGGAGCAGATGATGGGACCACTCGGGATGACAATATCCTGGCATATAAAAGGTAATGTGAAGGGGAAGTGAGGGTTATTATACTGGAATCTGTTAAATTATGTCTGTGTGCAAGCGTGTTTGGCATTTGTGCTCAACTTTCACAAGCAAAGAATCCTAACATCTTGTCCTCTCTGACTGATCCCCAAGCAGAATGCACTTTTCTGTATGACATTCACTACACCCTCTGATATTAGCCAAAATAAGAAGCAGATTGTGTGAGGCATAATGGACATTGAGGATACAGGCAAATGGTATGGTATGGTTCGATGTAAAAGAGGATAAGTGACTATAATAGACTAAGATGCAATGGAGAGCATATGGTTGGCTGCAGGAATCCCAAGTGTGAATACTGTGGGATCTGGGGACTATGCTGCAGACAGTGAGGGCAGGTACTGTGCAGTGAACCTAGAATGATGTAGTGGAAGACAGAGACCTGGGATAATTTGTTTGGAGGGAGCACAGGGAGAACAAGAGATATAAAGATTGGTGAGTAGAAGTGGGATGTGCAGGAATGATGTATTGTGACCCATGAGTGGGAATATGGGATTAAATATAGCTGTAGCTGGCTGAAATGTCCTGTGAAAGCAAACGGAAGAATCAGTTTCACATGACTATGCTTTCTTTATCAGCTCAGATTCCTGAATTATGATGGGTAAATGAAGATCTCTTTTCCATACAACATCAAAATCAGAAAAGCCATTGGGCAGCTACATCATTGAAGAGTGTTTTATTGCTATTGCTTTACAGAATTCGTTTTCGGCCACGTGTATTGCGAGATGTATCTGTGATGGATGTTAGGACCAAGCTCCTGGGAACTGAAATCAGCTTTCCTGTTGGAATTGCCCCGACAGGCTTCCACCAGCTTGCGTGTCCTGATGGAGAGAAAAGCACAGCGAGAGGTACTCCATTCTGTTGCTGTCTAGCAAAAATGGATTTGTGGAAATGCTTTTGAAGCATCAAAATTTCCACAGAAACTTAAGGAAAAGTTTCTTAACAGTGAGGGTGACTGAGCACTAGAACAGGTTGCCAAGAGAGGTTGTGGAATCTCCTTCTCTGGAGATATTCAAAACCCACTTGGACGCAATCCTGTGTAACATGCTGTAGATGACCCTGCATGCAGGGGAGGGTCGGACTAGATGATCTCTAAAGGTCCCTTCCAAGCTTTATGATTCTATGAAAACTCAGTAGAAAATGTAAGGAGCTCTTAGGATGATTTGTAGTGTGATGGATCGATCTCGGCCTGTAAATTTCTTGTGGGAAAGAACTCCTGAAGTGAGTTTCAGATTGCATTTGCTAACACATTCCTGTGAGGTAGTAATCATAAAGATGAATCTGCTGTTTTCAAAATCAGTTTCAAAATGAAACAACACTCAGTGAATTACTTCTTGCTTTCCTGTATTCTTAATCATCATCCTACAATACTGCATGGTAAAAGTTGCCATTTTTAAACCCTGAGATGTATATGCCAGCTGGTTGAGTGCCATGTTTGGTAGAATATACATAAAACAGCAGTTCAAGTGTTCTCTCTTACCCATATATGAAAAATCCTGTAGCAGGGTACCTGATAGGACTATTCAAATAACATTGATTCTGACTCTTTTAATACATCCTGAAGCAGCCAAAGCCATGAACGTTTGTTACATTGCCAGCACATACTCCACCAGCAGCCTGGAAGAGATCTCTGCGGCTGCCCCCAGCAGCTTCCAATGGTTTCAGCTCTATATCCACCGCAACAGGGCGGTTTCTAAGCAGCTGGTCCAACAGGCAGAGGCCTTGGGTTTCCAAGGCCTAGTCCTCACAGCTGACCTGCCCTACACTGGCAAAAGACGGGATGATGTCCGTAATGGCTTCCGGCTTCCTCCATACATGAGCCTGAAGAATTTGGAAGGAGCCTTTGAGGTTTGTAAAATGATGAGGTTCTCTCATTCACCATTCTGGTAAATACCACATGAGAAAGAAACATTGAGTAACTGCTACCTTGACATCTGCTGAAACCAAGGCTTTTTTTTTTGCCCAATCTGGTTCTATAGTGTTCCAGTTTGATCTCTGGCTGACCAGGATTCTGACTTTAGAGAAACTTATTTCCAACTCTGTTTAAAATATAAGGATGAGGATAAGGCAGAAGTACTTCATGCTTCTTTCCCTCAGTCTTTAACACCCAGATCAATTATCCTTAAGATGCTTGGTTCCCTGAGCTGGGGGAAGACATCTATGGTGAGCAGAAAAAAAGCCCCATAATGCAGGAGGGAACACTCAGTGACCTGCTACTCCACTTGGACACAGGTCTATGGGGCCACATGGGATCTACCCAAGGGTTCTGAGGGAGCTGGTGGAAGTGCTCACCAAGCCATTCGCCATCATATATCAGCAGTCCTGGTCAACAGGGGAGGTCCCTGGAGGCTTGCTAATGTGGAGGATTCAGGGAACTATGGGCCTCTCAGCCTGACCTCGGAATCAGGGAAAGTTATGAAGCAGATCATCTTGAGGGGCATCACACAGCATGTGCGTGACAACCAGGGAATCAGGCCCAGCCAACATGGGTTCATGAAAGGCAGGTCCTGCTTCACCAGCCATCTATGACTTTCCATAGAAGGACCTTCTCTTTCTGTGACTGGGTGACCCACCTAGTGGATGAGGGAAAGCCTGTGGTCATGGTCTGCTTAGACTTCAGGAAGGCCTTTGATACCAGTCTCCCACTGCCTTCTCCTGGAGAAGCTGGCACCTCATGGCTTACCCATGTGGACTCTTTGCGGGGTGAGAAACTGTCTGAATGGCTAGGCCCAAAAAGTGGTGGCAGATGGAGCTAAAACCAGCTGGTGACCAGTCACAAGTGGTGTTCTCCAGGGGTCAGTGCGGTGGACAGGCCTCTTTAATATCTTTATGGATGGTCCGGATGAGGGGATTGAGTGCACCCTCAACAAGTTTGCAGACACCGCCAAGCTGGGAGCAAGAGTTCATCTGCTTGAGCGTAGGAAGGCTCTGCAGAGGAATCTGGACAGGCTGGACCAATGGGTTGAGACCAAACGTATGAGATTCAACAAGGCCAAGTGCTGGGCCCTACACTTCGGTCACAACAACCCCATTCAGCGCTACAGGCTTGGGGCAGTGTGGCTGGAGAGCTGTGCAGCAGAAAAGGATCTGGGGGTGTTGATCGACAGGTGGCTGAACATGAGCCAGCAGTGTGCCCAGGTGGCCAAGAAGGCCAATGGCCTCTCGGCTTGTATCAGGAACAGTGTAGCCAGCAGGACCAGGGAAGTGATCCTTCCTCTGTACTTGGTGCTGCTGAGGCCACACCTTGAATACTGTGTTCAGTTTTGAGTCCCTCACTACAAGAAAGACATGGAGGTCCTGGAGCGTGTCCAAAGAAGGGCAACGAGGCTGGTGAAGGGGCTGGAGCACAGTCTTTAGGAGGAGCAACAGAGGGGATTATTTAGTCTGGAAAAGAGGCTCAGGGGACACTATATTGCTCTCTACAACTACCTGAAAGGAGGTTGCAGTGAGGCGCAAGTCGGTCTCTTCTCCAAAATAACTATGAAAAGGTCAAGAGGAAATGGCCTCAAATTGAACCAGGGGAGGTTCAGGTTAGATATTAGGAGAAATTTCTACATGAAAAGAGTGGTGAAGCATTGGAGCAGGCTGCCCAGGGAAGTGGTGGAGTCACCATCTGTGGCAGTGTTCGAGAAACATGTAGATGAGGCACTTAGGGATATGGTTTTAGCAGGCATGGTGGTAAAGGGCTTATGGTTGGACTTGATGATTTTGAAGGTCTTTTCCAACCATAATGATTCTGTGATTCTCCCCCAATAACACACTCTTCACAGAGGTCATGGACAAGTTTTTAAGAAAGTTTAATTAGTCTTTTTTAGAGCAGGGAAAGACTTTAAGGAGTATATCTATCATTACAACTTAAAATGAGACTTCCTTATGCTTCATGGCTATAGGGAGATGACTGTTCTGAGTATGGACTCCCACCGAACAGCTTGGATCCTTCAGTTACCTGGAATGATATCCACTGGCTGCAGAGCCTTACTCACCTGCCTATCATCATTAAAGGCATCTTGACCAAAGAAGATGCAGAGCTGGCAGTAAGACATGGAGCTCAGGGTATTATTGTGTCCAATCATGGTGGAAGGCAACTGGATGGAGGACCTGCCACGGTAAGTGGTACTGTTGATGTCTGTTTGTTGTATGCATGCTTGTGCTAAGGTGGGTGTCTGTATGCGGGTGGCTGTATACAAACTTTTGGTGGATTTGGTGCTTGTTGTATGTCTGTGAGCATGTGAAGATGTCCTTTAGCTTTAAATTGGTAAGCTGCAAGTCTTGGCATGTGCTACCCATGCAAGTATTTTCTCTGAGCCCATGTTAATGCAGATAAACCACTGTCAGTATCCAGTCTAACATAGTAAAAGTTGGTTTGCCTATTCTTCATCAGCTGGTACAGCGCACATATATTCTTTGTGCAATCCAGCAGGAAAAAATGAAGCTCTGGAGTTGAATATGTAAAAATGAGAGTATAATGTATTCTCATTATCCATCTCTGCCAAAACATGCATAAACAATACGGCTAGACTTAATTAGAGATCTGCATGTGTATTTAGAGACTCAGCACTTGTATGAGTCAACGTAAGGCTAACACACTTGGAGAAAAATTCCCTATTTGTTTATCCATCCAAAAAAATAGGTTGTTATGACATATGTGTATTTCACTGCTTTAATTTGGCTTCATTTTTCTCCCTATGCTTTACTCACAGTAAATGGTCAGTTTTTCTGACTGTTTGTTTTACATTTTTGAATTGGAGAGCATCCCATTCTTACTGACTTAGTCTCTTTTTTTTCCTCTGTAAAATAAAAGTATGCACCAGGGAATTCTCTGCTAGGTCAAGGAGGGCAGTAATAAATAAAATTTTGTTATAAATGATGAAGACATAATAATATACATTACATCCATATTAAACTGCTCTTCTACCTTAAACGTTTTTTTTTTTCATAGACAGAAAATCCAGAAAAACCACAACCTTAACAGTCCCCTGGCATCAGGCCTAGCAGCAAAGGATTGTCACTGTGCTTTGAAAATGTTACTGACTTACCAGAATGCTATCAAAGAATTCTAGCATAGGCAAAGTACTGGAAAAAGGAAAGTATCTGGCAAATTTAAAATGGAACTGCACTTTATTTTACAGCTTTTAGTGCTATTTGAGATGCATTTTTACATATCATTTTGAGAACATATGCTAGTAAATTATTCCGTATTGTCTGCCTGGTTCACATTTCTCACTTTCGTGTGAGGATCAAAAGCTGACTTTCAGTGTGAAAGCTCCTCCTTCTTTGCAGATTGATGCTCTGGTTGAAGTTGTGGAGGCTGTACAAGGCAGAGTTGAGGTTTACTTAGATGGTGGAATACGAAAAGGCAGTGATGTATTAAAGGCACTGGCACTGGGAGCCAGATGTGTCTTTATTGGAAGACCAGCTTTGTGGGGGCTTGCTTACAAGGTAAGGAAGTTTGAGATTTGTATGTCTACTCCTCACACTCTCCAATACTCTGAGTTACTTCAATCTCATAGAGACAGTTTTCATCAGTGAGGAATCTGAAGCATTTTTTACTTTCGCTGAATTTTGAGTGAGAATGCCCACAGTTGAATCAAAACCAGACATTCTGTGTGATTAAAAATAGCAGGAAATTTTCTGTTTTAAAATGTGCTTTTGAAGTTGAAAACATTGCTTTGTGGGCATGATTTCTTAGTGTTGCCATTTGGTGCTAAAATACTGTAGGATCAGGGTCTTTAAAAAAAAATAGGAAGTGATCTTGTTGCAAAGATGTTTGTGAAAATTTTATCTGCTTTCATTTTACTAGGAAACAATATATGGTTTTAGTACAGCAGCTTAAGAGTGGTGTTATGAATTCTTTAGAAATATATAGAGATCTCCATCCCCTGATTACTTTTTTTTTCTTCTGGCCGGACTGAGCACAAGCCTTGTGGGTACCTAAGTGAGCTGCTACCATCCATTCCACCTTCTACCATTTGACCTTTGATGCTTCTTAAGTATTAGCACATTTGTTTGATCCCAAATCATAAATCAGGCTTCTGATGCAGAAGATTAGCATGCCATATTGAAAAGTAAATATAACTATATATTTTGTTTTACTTTGCAAAGCTTTTGCTTTTTAGTCTCTGGATTGGTATGTTTAAAGATCTGCTATAGAAAAAGATAGTTTTATGGTACAGAAGTATTTTCTATCTTTGAAGTGAGAGATCCAGCAGTTGCTGAGTTGCTTTCAAATTTTCCCTTGTGGGAACAGACAGCAGACAGTATTTTTTGAGTTCAACAGTATCTTGGTATCCTATTCCAGAAGAATTTCTAGAGATGTACCTCTGTGGCATTCCTTCAACATACAACAAAGGAAGGGCAAGGACAAGCAGTGGCATTTTCTGCACTCAAAGCATTCTGCATTATAAGAAATAAAGAGAAAAAAAAGAATATAGGAAAAGGAAGAATTCCTCCAATATTTTACAGTAAGATAAAAAAAACACATACATCTTATGCGGTTTGAGCTTGTTGAAGCCATTTGTTCAGAAGAAAATGCACACTGTACTATTTCATCCCTGTATCTGAGTAAACTAAAGTTTTTAAAGCTTTGCCATTTATAAAACTCTCAGTACTTCATAAAATGCTCTCAGCATTGCCAAGATTGACATTTTAAAACAAGCCAAATGGCCTAAGTTATCTGAAAGCTAAAAAAAAAAAGCAGCTAGAAAATGTCAGAAGTTTTGCTTTCTTTCCCTGTTCAGATATATTATGAAAGGAAAAGCATCTAAATTAATTTATCATGAACCAAGCATATCCATCATATCATTTTAAGTGTTCATCGGCGTGAGTGACTAGAACTGGCCCTGATTTAAGGGTCTGTCCCAGCTCTCACAATGAAAGCATCCAGCTGCATTGTTGTGGGCCAGTGCTCCTTTCACCCTGACTGCTTTCTCTGTTGGAGCAGGGTGAAGAAGGTCTTCAAGATGTTTTGAGGATTTTGTGTGATGAGTTTCGTTTGTCAATGGCTTTAACTGGTAAGCATTTTGCAGGTTGTTTTCAACTGGTGATGCAGAGGGGGTACATGCAATAGTAGCTTTACATCCAAGCAGACTTAATGAATCAGAAAGAAACTATGTGAATTGTGCTGGTACTAGCTGGGATATTCTTTTCTTCCTGTGAAACCATTTTGCATTTCATGTGCCACAGCAATGAAGCTTATAAGGAGGGCGTAAGCGAGGAGCTTTCTGATCTGATTTGAATTAAAGAAAAGCAAAATTGCTAAGGAGACCCAAGCAAAAGTTGCAGATTCTGTTCTGCCAGGAATAGCATGTTTTCCAGTATTTGACAATCTATACTGGAGTAAAATGCAGCCTTTTTTTTTTTTTTCAGTATGAAAAGTTCAGAAAGACTGGATTCAGGATTTTTCTCTAAGTGTGAGAGATGCCAACGTGCTAAAAAACTCTCCAGAAAGTCTCTCCAGACTTTCACTGTTATCCCTACATCTGGGTCTTTCACTTCTGCCCTCACCTATAACTGACATTTGACTCCCTCGTGGAATAGCAAATCTGTGCAGTTTGGCCTCCAATTGCACCCCAAAAACATACAATGGTTTACTCTTCACGTCCAATGTAGAAGAATTTAGGCATCAACAAATGGTCCTATCCCAGTTCAGATCATGCTTTAAAGAAATTTATACTGCCGTAATTGCAAACCCAAGTAGGTAGCAACCCTGCCTAAGAGGCAGGGCATCTAGAGTCCATTGGAGTAATTCATGTTACTTTTTGTTTGGGTTACTTCTGCAACTAGTAAAGATTCTTAAAAGCATTTTTTTTAAGAGGAAAGCTTGCAAGAGGGCACTGAAGTCAGAAAGAGTAGCAGGTTAGTGCCTTTTGGGTGAGGCTCTGAAATTCCCCTTGGATTTAGCCAAAGGAAAAGTTACTGCAAGTTTCCATCTCTGGACAGTTTAGGCATAAAGGTCTTTCAGCTCTGTTTCTTTACTGTCTACCTTTCACTTCTGGCTGCATCAGATCATTGCCTGCACAGCCTGTTACAAGGATCCGTTTTTTTTCTAATGTCTAACCATCCTTGTATGGGAAGTCTGGTGCCTAAGCAGAAGATGCCACAGACTAGCAGGACTTCTGTGAGTAAGCTGTTGGAATGCCAACCTATCCCTCCATGGCTTGTACAGGATTAGTTTGTAATGTGAGATTCTGTGAGAAAATCTTCCAGGTTTCCTCCACGTTTCATTCTGTCACTAACAAGTCTGAATTCTCTATTTTATTTCAGGTTGTTCTAATGTCTCAGAAATCGGCTCGCACCTAGTTCAATATTCAAAGCTGTAAAAAGCCTCCTGCAACACCCTCTGAACAGAAGCAGCTCACACCAACAGCTGAGGTCCCAAAACAGACTGAAGAGAGAAAAATGAAGTGCAAATGTTCAACCTATAACATACAGCTGATAAAATCTTTAAAAAGCACCCAAGGAGACTAGGAAGATCTCATGTTATCAAAGATCATTCTTTGCTTTCATTGAGGCCAATAAGTTCTTTAACACTGCAGATAATTTCTATTCGCTTAAATACATTTACTTAAAACTGTCTGTTCCCTGGCATTACCTGTGTTGTGCCTGGCTCCCAAATTCTATTATGCCTGGCAGTCAGACATTCTGGAAACTATGTCCTTTGCTTCTTCTGCCTGATCTTTCTACCTAGTTTGGCTGCCAGTCCAGCTACAGGTCTGCCTTTGAGGAAGTCCTGTACAGCTATCTCAAACAGTTTGGATGGAGATACTTATAGCAGTATAAGTGCTGCTATACTGGACATAGCTGTGGACATACTTATGTCCAGCTATGGACATACTTATAGCAGATTGGAAAATTAGATCAGCCAGCTAACAGGTTCCCTGGCTCTCCTTTACAGTAGTGTCATCTTTTGCACTGCGTATAAAAAGAGAGATGAAATCAATAGTGACCCAAGAAATACCCTCACAGCACTCCTGCATGTCCTTCACCTCACAGTTAATTCAGAGCATCCTCAACAGGACACTCAGGCCCTGTCTATCTACAGAGCACAGCATAAAGTTGTGGTAGTGCATGAATAACTCACATGATACTCTGCGCTCTTTGCGCGTGGAGGAGAGCAGCTGCAGTGCAAGCTAATAGCAGAGATACCTGTAACATGAGACCAGCATGTTACATTTGTCATTGGGCATAGTGGCTGCTGTAAACTCTTGCTCTCTGAGGTAAAAGAAATGCAATCATCAGTCCCCTTTCCAAGTTTCTACCTGAGACACTGGTCTTTCCTCCTTATAAGGAAGCACAGTTGGGCTTCGCCACCCATCCGTCTTCAGTGGAGAGTGATGAATCCATAATTGTAATTTGGAGATTTTTGTTGCTTTCTTTCCTCTAATCTTCTTTCACCTGGATGTTTCCTTTTCTGTGGCACTCCCTACAGCACAGCCATGGACTACTCCATCTAGTCTCTCTTTTCCTGTTTCTTCTCTTTTCATTGTTTCTCCTCTCTCTTTCTTGCTAATCCTTTTCCCTGTCGTTTTTCTTCAGTCCTCCCATAGGCCATTATGTTTATAAATTCCTGTCTAAAAAGATGTTGTTTTAGTGAGGGTTGAGGTTGTTTAGGGTTTGTCTATGTCATAGGCTGCAATATGGCACAGGAATGCCCAGGAATTGCCTGGGGACTAGAAACATAGGGCTCCTCTTGTAAGCACAGCAGCAGTTTCTGGCAAGCTGTCCTTTGCGCTGATGCTGCTTCAGTGTTACCAGGGTTATGCGCTCCTAGGCTCTGTAGTCTTATTGATGTGTTCGCACAGTGCGGTGGTGGAGGTGGTATTGCCTGCTTCCTTTTTGGATGTAGCCATAGAACCTAAAAAAGAACATATCAGAACAAAGGCTACAATCAAATTTTTCAGCTCACTCTTTTTGTGCTGTTTGTGATTAGCCTTGGCCCCCCGTGTACTTAGAAGATGCTTTTAATCATTTTTGCTTATCTAAATCACAAAATCACAGAATCACATAATGATTGAGGTTAAAAAGGACCTTTGGAGATCATCTAGTCCAACCCTCCCTGCACAAGCAGGTCACCTAGAGCATGTGGCACAGGGTCACATCTGCCTGGTTTTCAATAAGCAAAGGAAACTCTACAACCTCTCAGGGACAATCTGTTCCTGTGCTCTGTTATCCTCACAAGTCAAGATTTTTTTCCGCATATTTAGATGGATGTTCCTTTGCTTCACTTTGTGATTGCTGTGAATTCAGGTTGCAGCATTGTTGCTGCTGGTTACTAGAGATGCATTTACTTTAAGCAGCTCTAGCAAGGAGGTGTTTAACAACAGTTTGTTCATTTGTAGTTTTTATGCAATGCTGCCCAATAAATGTGTAAGTAGAACTCATCTAAATGGTCAAAGAACCTGTGCGGACAGTTGCTCTTCGTTATGAATTTGCAGTGTAAATCAGTGGGGAAGTGGCCAAGAGAAATGGTGTGTTTAGTAAAGAATCTCTACATAGGGTTTATCTTATTTAAATCCCCTGGTATTTAAAGACTGGTAAACTAGAATTGTATAGACATGAAACCCACTTCTGTATCTCATCTTTAAAAGTGCAATGTGATCTTAAAAATACCTGTTAAGGGTCCTGAGTTATTGTCTTCTTGTTAATCATTTTTAGGCCGTATGCAACCCCTGGAATAGGCACTGTTTATATACTGCACTTTTAGGGCAGCAAAATGGCTAAAAGATACTGGGCAACAACATGATATCAAATGTCCCTTTGTACCAAAGGAGTCCCAATTTTCTGGGCACCTGCCCTGCTTACTGCCCCTCCCGGTGTTTGCATGCACACAGAGCTCCCATTCTTGTACACTCACAGCTCTTTTTATGGTTCTGCTCTCCCAAATCACCTGACTCTGCAAGAAGGGCAATAATTCAACCAGTAATTACTTGGAGGAAGGTGTAAAAGGAGCCCTTGGAGCACAGAGCTATGCAAGTTTCCAAATGTTGGTTCAGTGGATCTGTAATTGTTAAGTGGCAGAGTTTCAACAACAAAATGCCAGTTCTCCTCCCATGAAACAGCTTTTCTGGTCAAGATGCGCTCCTGGCACACAGGAAACATGACTTTCCCTTAGGAGCAAAGGGCATGTGTGCCCTCCCTTCCTGCTGAACATGCTACCCATAGGCTCCCAGTGTACAAGTGGCAGCCCTGCACCGCCTCCTGTTGTGATAATTAATTAGGAGACTAAAATGAAGCTTGTTCAGCCTTAGACTTACTAGATGTGAAGCTTCCAGCATATGCAGTGGAATTAGATGAAGGTGCTTACTGGCACACCTGAATCAATTGGCTGACCTCTGGAGAGGAGCTCCAGCATGCTATCCCTGACACCTCCAGGTGGCTTCACATTAAGCGTTTTCATTGTTTTAGACCTAGTTCTGACTTGTCTTACTCCATCAGGCTTTAATTCTCAAAGAGAAAAACAACTCACAAAAAGTGAGTCATTGCCAGTGACCAACTTGAGGCAGTGAGGCACTTCCATGGCTCAAGACCTTAATGTTTTTCCATGGGGCAGCCTGCTGCTTCAGTTGTTGCTAGCTGGAAGTGAGATTGAACAGATGTCTGTAGCAGAGAATTTTCGGTGAATGTTGTTGCTGTCTTGTGGAGCTGATGCTGTAAAATAGGAAAGTAGATGGTGGGGAACTTGGACATCTGCACTTAAGCTCTGTTTCTATGGAAACAGGGTCCTCTGTCTCTGTAGTAGAATTGAATGTATGTAATTGTTACAAATGTGAATAAAAACCTTCAGGGAGAAAAGCCACACTAAGAAACCCAGAGACATCTCCTGGAACTGAAACAACATCTGCTGGAACTGAAACAATCATGATGGAAATTCTCTGCACTGCTGGACTCATTTATTGTAGCTTCATTGACACTGTTGTTGAGTACCATGAGAACTAAACCTGTTATGAAGGAAAGGTAATTTCATACAATGAAAATAAGTACAATGGTTTATTCTGTGATTTGAGAAGGAACAGCTTGTAACTCATCTTTTCTGTTTTTCCCATGGCACTGAAGTTGGGGAATGGTGAGTAAAAAGGCAGATGGAGCTGAAGGCCATGTGACCCCTTCCAAAGGAGAACCGGAAAAATTGCATCCTCTGCTAAAGCCATTCTGTAGATTTGACACATGAGACAGCATAAATTTCTTAAACCAAAATTATTTAGAGGCCACTGATTTGCAGCTCTCAGGACCTGGATGTCTACTGCAGTACACCTCTAGCCAGACTTGAAGAGACATGGGGCACTTGCAAGTGAGAAGATGGCCAGCTGAAGATGTTTGGGACTGTAGGCTATCCTGAATGAGCAGCATTGGTGGAGCTGTGCTCTCTTGTCGTCCAGTTCTGTGTCTTGCTATTGGCCATTTGCAGTCATTCTATTTTTCTATCTAATTTTCCAAACTATATAGTGACCTAAAACATCCCTTACCACCCCTCCCACCCTGACCCCACCCCCATCCCTTCTGCCTTGTCATGTATTGTCATGATTGTCATGTATTATAAGATTGAAGTAATGATGCCTGTTCTTTGGATTACTCTGACCTGTTCCCAGTCATTCTTCTTGCTGTGCACTGACTGCTGATGGCAAAGCAGAAGCAGATTCTGGATTTAAAGACCCTCATGGTGCACAATAGGTAAAAGAATGTACAACTTTTAACTCCAACATTTCCAATCCTTTTAAATGTTTCACTCATCAGTATAATTAAATTGAATTTGATTTCCTCTCTGCTCCCATCTTTAATTTACAGCACATTTTTTTACCAACAAAATAGTCCAAACGTAATTATTTTTCTTGATGCAGTATAAAAGCAAGCTAAAACACAAATTATATGCATTTCAAATTAATATTGTTAAAATTCGAAGATTTGGAAGAGTGAACAGAATTCACGTTACTATCCTGGTCTGGAACTCAAGGGCATTGGCATTTCTATTTGTTTTCAGCTAACCTTTTTCCAGATTCTTTTTTTGTGCAATTGTGCAACCAATGAGCAAAAACAAGGAGCAGTGAGCAAGCACTGTGCCTTGTAACATGCTGTTGCTTCATCTTTGTGCACTTGTCTTGATTTAGATACCAGGGAGACTTCAAGCCTGTGTGTGTACTGTCCTGTCCCATCCCCTCTTTGCCAAGGGGATCTGAGAATTGAGAAGGATCATCAAGCATTACTGTAATATTGTTCTTATTTTCTTAATGTACAAATAGAAGAGTGAGGGGAAGAGAAGATTTTTCTAGTAAGTTAGTGCCCCAGTAATCAGTGTCAAAAGAGAGAAATTTTTGCGGTATTAACACTGTCAGTTTACTCTGTTTAGACCTGAATTTCTCCCAGATATTAATGTGTCTACAATGATCTTACAGAGGCCTTCACATGGAGGCCTTTCTCTGTGCTCCAGTAATAACAAACCTTGCTGGCAGACGTCCTTCAGATAAGCCCAAGGAATAACACCACATCACACATTTTGAAGGACTTCAAGGATTTGCAAGAAAAATGAGAGAACCATGTTGGTTCAGTCTTGAGCAAGCCATATGTTATCTTTAACTGCCTAATTGGAGGCAATGGAGAGTATATAGTCAGACTTCTTGGAGAATTCAGAACAGGAAAAGATGAAAGACAAAGGGGCACAAGCTGCAATGATGAAAATCATGATTACAAGTTAGGAGAAGAATATTTTTAAGGAGAAAAGAATAAAAAGCTATTTGGTGGGTGAGCTTAAAAACAGAACCTAAAGGCTGCAAATCTGCAATTTTTCCAAGCCTTTCAAAGTTTTCTATGATTTGAATTAAGCCTTTGCCAATGAATGCCAAAATCTCATGTCCCCTTTCTACACTCTCTCTTGCTGCTCTCCATTATTTGATCATTGTGAATATCACCAATGTAATTTCAAGCAGGGTTAAATCTATTACAAACATCTTGGCCTGAAGGTGTTGTAAACATGTCTGCGGGAGGCAAATATGGGCAAAAGCTAGGAAATATAATTCTACCTAAAGCTGAATAGAAAATGAGACTAAATGCTCATTTGCAATGAATTGCCCAAATCATATGTTAAATAGTACAGGAAAGAATGCTACAGGTAAATATTTCTGGCCCTGAAGGTCATGAAAGAAAAGCTTTTCATTGCTTTTTTTCCCATACACTACAAGAATTTTGATACAACTGAAATAGCAGGTATATTCTGTGTCAGACTTGAATGCACAGAAAGTTTGAGGCCTCTTAAGGTGGTTATCTTCATACCTAGATTGAAGTGTCTTAAAACTGTTGCCAACTATTACAACTTGTTTTTATTCAGAGTTTGTTTCAGCTCTGTTGACTAGCTCTCCAAAAGTTTTAAATCTTACTGTCTCATGTCAATTTGTATTTGCTAGAGGCAAGAAGATGTTTGCAGTGGATGGTGCCTCCGATCTTCTATGGGAGAAGGTTTTCCCTAGAGAAATCACATCTCAGAGCTCATTCCTCCCAGAGTTGCTGGCATTTTGAGCTAAAAAATACATCCATTTCTCATGTGAGGAACACATGGATTTTTCAAGGCTTTCAAGTCACAATCTAAACTTAGACGGAAAAGATCTAGTAATAAGCATTCTTTTTTTGCTTTTCCCTGCTTCAGTTCTCATCAGTCTGGACAACAGGACAGATTCCAGGCATGCCTTATAACCATATTTCTTTTCTAGACAAAGGACTCTGCCCTCTTCTCACTCCTTGTTATCTTCTGCAGAATTAAACTCCATCACATTATGTACATACACATTGCTGCTGTGAAATTTTTCTTCACTGTTTTTCTCTTGCTGTCTTCTTGCTTCTACTACACTCCCACTTCTCCATCTCTTTTTTCCTTATGCTGAAGAAAATTTGTTCTTTGAATACCTGCCACCCATTCTGTCAGAGTAAGCCACCAATAAAGCTGGAAGACCAGCACTGTCCCTGGGCTGGCGGATCAGTGACACAGTGAGGGCACATGGTGAATTCCACATGGACCAAACTGTCCACTTAATCCATGTAGAGGAATTCTCCAAAACAAGCAAAAAAATGGAAGATCTGATGTTCTAAAATGATACTCTTAGACATGCAATCAATTCTAGCATCCAACTGTGTACTTGGGAAAACAACATATTGTGAAGGGCCTTGTTTTATGATAAAGTCAAGGAGGAGAAGCCAGTTAAAAAATGATCGTGCCTTGACACAGATAGAATGTCACATTTGTTAACTTTTTAGATGATGCTAAGCTGTGTTTTAGACTTCAAATCCCAGACCCATGCTATAACCTTGAACTTGATGAAGTTGTTGATGGAGGTTGGGGTGAGGTATGCACTGGCCTTCCTGCTCATTGAAAATATTCTGTAAAAACTCTCTGCGGCTTACAGACTGAGGCACCCGCCTTGGTCTACTTGGGGAAATAGTAGAGTTTGATCATTTTGTTCACAGGACAGGTGAGCTGTCACCCCACACAGTGACAGCACACAAAAATTTTGAAGGGAAATAGCGAAAAAAAAAAAAAAATTCCAGTGGAAACTGCATGAAGCATGAGAGCCTGGCAAATATGTGCATCTGTACTGGAATTTAGTGCACTGCTCCTGTGCTGATTTCTGACATCTGCAAATGGCACTTCTAATGAAGGATGTTGTTCAGCAGTGTGGAAAATTCCTTCCAACTGCCTCAAGCATTTGGCTTAGTAGTACCTAGGAGCACTAAAGTACAGCAGAATCACAGAATCAGAATCACAGTATGCTTAAGGTTGGAAGGGACCTCTACAGGTAATCATCTAGTCAAACCAATTGCTGCAGTGGAAATTTCTCAAGGCAGACAGAGATTGCCCAATGCCGGTTATAAATATGTTGAACATGCAGCAACAAATCTCCTTACAATTGTCTATAGTTATGCAATACTCATATTCTCATATAAAGCACTGCTCCCAGTACTAAACTTGGGAGTTCTAACGAGGAAGGTCAGTGCAGGAAAAAAAGGTTTCCTAAGATGCTCTGTTGTATTGGCTGCTTTTCTAGGGCCTCTTTAAGGCATTTAATTTCCTTTCTAAATGTAAAATGGAAGTATCGAAGCTAAGGTGCATGCACAGAGAACCCTAGCTACAGCAGCAGGGTTTCATGGGCTGTTTCTCCTTGCAAAACGCATGCACGGCATAAAATTCCTTTGCACCAGCTTCTGATAAGAACATACAATGTCAAGGCCCTCTCTGTGAGCAGCCACGGAAAGAAGCACAGATAACAATTTTTACAAGGCTTTGTTCGTATAAGGGAAGGTTTTTCAAGGACACTGTCACTGAAACAGTTGCCAAAACTTATCATCTGTGTCAGCTGGGAGCTCTCGCCTGCTCCTTGGACTCAAAACATTTCTGCTTTCTTACTGCTACTTGGAGGCCCAATCTTGCTCTAAAAGGTAATGATGTGGGGGTGCTGCTTCTATAGCTTTTGTTGGGGGCTCTTTTTAGTGAGTATAAAATGGAGTTTAGGAGTTAGTTGCTAACTAACATAAACACAAGTAAGTCATTTTCAGAGATCTATACAGCTATGCCTGAAATCAGGAGTCCTCTTTCCAGTGTTTTCAATGTAGTCAGTTGTGTTTTGCAGCCTCTTTTTGGCCCGTGGCAGTGTTCCCTGTTTAAGTCATCTATTTAACATCCTGATTCAGTAAGGAAACCTGATTAACCCTGCCTGAGAGAACTAGAAAGAGCTAAAGTCAGGGTCTCCTGACAGTATCAAAAACACTGGGAAGGCAGAATGGGTCATCTGAACTTCGGATCAAAATCCTACCCCCATCTCACACTGGAAAAGAGCTTCATTAAATCTGGCACAAAGCCCTAGTGAGAGATACCTGGGCATGTTCTATGCATTTTGGAGATGTAAAAAGTATTGAGTCTGCTGTGGAAGCACAAATGGGCTTTATAGTCTTACTTTAACTAGATACTCCCACAGAAATGCTCTATAGATTAGACCATTTCAACACTTTGAAGCTCAAGTAAGGTATGTTGAACAAATACAAAATCCCAGAAGTGCATTTTTGGTCTTGCAGAGAGCATGAGAAACCTGTGCTATGGTAGGCAAGCCCAGGAGGCAAGAAACTAGAGTAGTAAAAGCCACTTCACAAACACTGTGACATGAGCAGTGTGAATGGCTACTCCTGCTATTTACATTTAATTTTCTCTTCATTCATAGTAACATTGCAAAACAAGCAAGTACACCTACAGAGAATGAGCAGCACAATGATTTACCCTCCTGTAATTTAGACACACAGCACCACATTAAACCAGGCATTTGGACCTTAGCTACAGCATGAATGCTCTTGCATGGGAGGGACGGGTGGAAGCACTGCAGTCATTTGTAACATCAGAGACATAACAGAGGGAGGAGGAAGCAAGGG